>NC_091468.1:5070377-5370377 GCF_027789765.1 Dendropsophus ebraccatus
CATCAACCCCCTAAACTTTAAGTGTACTGTAAAATCCATACGGGGGGAAATCTAGTGCACATTATCAGGACAAATCCCCGACATGTTCCATTTCTCTTCTGGGATCAATAACTTTAGGCCTTTTTGACGTTTCTCGGCTTAGATCACTTCTTGCCTGCATCTGCTTTGATTTACAAGATAGGAATTGATTTTGTAACCTATACTGCTTTGAAAGCATGTAACGGCTTTTACTAATCAACTTCACTCCTTCATGAATTGCGGCGGTTTAATGGTTCTCGTTTTTAAAGGACTCAGCACCCGGCCGCTTCCTGTAAAATACTTTAATCTCCTCGGTTTACTGATATTGAAACATTTCATTTGATCAAAAAACGATTTATCTTACAGAGTGTAGTACCGCATTGTGGCCTACAGGTGTCACTGTTTTATACTGAAGTTAAATTAAGACCCTTAAAGGGGATGTGTCATATAAAAAAAAAGTTATTTTATTCTAATCTGTTTCTATTTTCTGACTATAGTTGTTTGTTTGTTATTTTATTTCACTATTTGTACATTGTTATGGGGGCAGCCATATTGCCTGCATTAATGCATAAGACTCTGTAGACCACAGAATGTCTCCTTCCATAGTTGTCTCTTGGCTTGACATGACCCAAGATGAGTTACATGAGATGACCAGGATACTCTATGGAGAGAGGTTTATGCTATCTATATCTATATTATTAGTTTATGCTATCTATTTTCTATATGTGGCCACCTGGTGGCTGTGATGTGAATTACAGCCTGTCATGATTATGAATTAGGTTTGTATCATGGGAAATAAAAGGTTAATAAAATTTAAATCACTGGAAACTTTATGGAGAGGGGTTTATGCTATATACTGTATGTCTATATGTGGCCACCTGGTGGCTGTGATGTGCATTACAGCCTGTCATTTCTTGGTCCTTCCCGGAGGGATATCTGGAAAGTCCTGTGTTTCAAGACTCTTAAATAAGGCTCTAAGGTTTTTTTTTTGCATATTCATGTTTCCCAGGGAGCAATGCACCTAGGATTTCACTGCATTAAGCGCTTAAACCAGCAGCCGTCAGTGTTATTTCTGGCTGGTCTCTCTGAGATCAGTGATCTGTTTCGCTTAAGGTTAATGAAATGTAGATCCCTGCATACTCTATGGAGAGAGGTTTATGCTATACACTGTACGTCTATATGTGGCCACCTGGTGGCTGTCATGTGAATTGCAGCTTATGATAATGAATTAGGTTTGTATCATGAAAAATTACAGGTTAATGAAATTTCAAAGGTGAATCAGGGCACATCGGCTCCTCTACAGCGCGGTGACAGTGAATCTGCTATTTATGCTAAACCTTGTTCTTGAACATAACATACTTTATTTCCATTACACCTGTTCCAAGCACAATGGAGAGCTGCACGACTCAGTGATTTAAGTGTGATAAAGCCACCGGTTATTATCCTAACCTTGACGAGCGGTTTCTGCTCCCATCCTCCTGAAACAATGAGGTAAACACAATCACATGCATTATATACCAGGGTAATAGCGCGGCCATTCCCATAAAAAAGCCAATATCATTAAATGTCAATTAAAACACTTAACAGCTACAATTTGGTTTTCAATCTAAACAATAAATATGAAGAAATGCGGGAAATAAAGTACATTTTAATGATCGTTTTTTGTGATTTCCAGAAAATATTAGGTCCTGAGCCATCTTATTTTAGCCTTGGATGGTATATGAGGTGCTCTTTCCAGACAAAAGCAATTAGAGGATTGGAAAACCGCACAAGGAGCGCTCCTCGGAATTGTTCCACCGAGGCGAAGAAAAAAAAAAAGCACATAGCACCAAACGGCTCTATTCTCTGCCGGCAATACAGGGAACAAGAATTATTGCTTGTCAAGCAAGGCAACACAAAGGTAGATGCTCGGGACCTTGCAATTAAGTAGTTTAGTGGCTGCATTAGTCACTGGACACCAGAAGGCCGGCGAGATGCTGTATATCTATATACTGCTTACCAAGGTTTCCCAACCAACAGCAACGCAACTGCTGAAAAACTACAATTCCCATCATGGGGGAGGGGGGGTCCTATATTGCGTGTTTGCCACGTGTTTGCCTCTCTTCACTTCAATGTAACTGAGCTGCAATACCCCACGCAAAATGAGGACAAGAGTGGCGCTGTTTCATTAAGAAAATATCCATGTTTTTTTTTTGTTTTTTTTTAAAATAATGGGAAACCCATTTAAAGGATCAACCTGCTCAGAAATTACACTTGGCATAAATATAATCTTTTACAATAAAAACAAAAATTCTTTGCAGATTACAACTGATGTCTGAGGACAATCCTTTATTACTGAGGAGTCCTCCTAACAGACTCCTCTATAAAGGCGGTCTACTGTTTTAATGATGTCACAATCGGTCATTCATTTCCTTTCTATCCCATCAGTTTAGCGCCTTCTAGCTAAGATGTCGGTTTTAAAGTCGATATCTTAGAGCATTTTTCTCCTCCTAGTCACTGGAGTCTGAGACCATCAATACTTTAAGTTCCCTTCTTGTTACCATTGTATAACGACGATCACAATTAGTCACCACGCCTGAAACAAAGTAACTATAAAAGCTGACATTATTTTTTTCTCTCTCTCTCTCTCTTTCTTTGTATTTTGCTACTTTTTTTTCTTTCCTCGAGGTGACGATTTACCACATGGCTGCCGGGCTGCCAGCCACCAATTACCCAGACAATCTCTGTACACAGATACACAAAGAGATCTGTCCTCAAACCGAGGAAGAGAATGGTCTATGTGGTGAACATCTCAACTTAATGCATCACCTGCCACACAGTTATCAAAAGATAATGTCACAGAAATGCGCGCCATTGAGGGTGTTTGTGTTGGCCGCTTTCTTTTTTGTTTGTTTTTTTCCCTTTTCTTTTTCGCTTCTTGTTGCTTTTCCCCGCCACTAAGAACAAAGCAATCGCAAGACGCCAGGAAACATGTGAGTCACTTCCTTAATGCACTACCCCCTTGGGTTCAGGACTTCTGTTATTTAAATGGGGGAAGTCGGCATCTGAGATTCCAGAGTGCTTAATAGCCCATCTGCTGGTATTGTCTATAATTTATTAAGTATTAGCCAAGGTAACACAGACAATAGTCATAAATGCTGGAAGCCGCACGCTCCTGCTGTCTCAGATACACTCTGAATAAGATTAGCACCATTGTAAAGTTATAAATGATACAGTAATGATTTCATGTACCTAAGTACTGGTAATCCCCCTAGTAAATGTATCACTGGATAAACAGCTTGGAAATGCACCTAAGAAAATACTGGGATTTTAGCAATGCTGTAAAACATAGAGATAAAAAAGACCTGCAATAGCCATTTATCTCTTTGGGACAACCTTATTTGTGTATCATGAAATAAAAAAGAAGAGTGTAAGAATAGAAAGAAGATCAGCTGTTTCTCCAGGGACAATACCACGCCTTCTATAGGTTGTGTCTGGTATTGCATCAATGGTGCCACAGCCTACATTGGCTAATGACTGTGACTGGTGGGCGTCTTGCAGTCATATCACTACTGATCAGATACTTATAATTAAAAATGAGCAAATCAATTTGGGACAAAATGGATCAGGTCTAAATTCCACCAAAAAATTCATATTCAAATTTTGACTCTGTGCGACATTGCACCCATGGCAACTTCCACTCACTATACCCTACACCCTGCCCAGCCTCTCGATGAACTGCACCGGAGCCTTTGACATGATTCCCTGCTACTTTCCTTAGTCTGGTTGGGCAACCAGAGGGCAATATGGGCACTTCCAAATCTTAAAAGGGTTCTGAATCTGAAACAAATTGAGCATCAATAGTGTTGAGTAGACCAGTCAAACTGTTAGGGTTCGGCAAAGTTCCCTGAACTCGAACGCTCTGCATCTGATTCCCCACCTGTGGCTATATATCCATGATTTCCCGGACTACATAGGGGAGCATCCAACTTCTGAAGTCGCGGTGGATTAAATGAGTAACCTTCACAATTGAAGAATATTGCCAGTTGGACAGATGTTAACAGTTACATTTGCTGAATCTGGTCCAAAACAATCATCTCGTAAACCCGCAACTAAACTTAATCCTACTGATAAAAATAATAATGTTTTAGCGTTCAAAAAGTCTCAATGAAATCATACTGCCACGTACAAGGGAACCACGTGTCACATCATTTGTAATGAGGAAGCAGAGCATACATGTTATGTAATAAATTATGCAGTAAAACCTGCTACATCTGTGCGCTCAACTTGTTGGCTTAGGTCAAAAAAACAATACATAGAGACTAAAGAGAAAAAAAAAAAAAGAATGTGACAGAAGCCGTATGACCTTGCCCCAATGACAACTAGTGGTAGAATCAATTAGGAAGGGACCTAATGTAGTGTGAAAAAGGGAAAGTTGGTGCAAGGTTTGACAGCAAGAGTAGTGGCAGAGAAACTCAAATGACTTTGAAAAAAAAATGAAAGGGTGAAGAATAATAGCCATGCCCTGGAGTTTTATGACAGGTTGACCAACGTCTGCTGGATATTAAGAAGTTATTCCACCGAGTGCACAAGTTCAATGACTGCCATTAAAAGTTAGCCCTGGCTAATAAACCAGGAATTAAAATAAACATGCAATGAGTTACGGCTGGGATTAGCAATGACATAAATAGGAATTATAATTAGGAGATGAGAACATAACATAACGCATGATGTAATTGAATAAAATTGGCTAATATGGCGCTTTATTATAGAAAAGATGTAAATATATGGAATGCCAGCTATAGTGATAACAGAATACACCTAGAAAACTAAGGAAAAACATTGGATACTTGTTAATTTAATGTCTATGGGAAATGTTTGTGAGATGATGCCCTGATTCCACCATCTTTGTTAGCTCAGATCGGCTAGGGTGGAGTTTTATCTTCACCAGTATCTAGCTCAATTGTTTTGAGAATTTGTCAGCTATAACTCATGTCCAAAATGGCTGACACTGTTAGATGCTGTCAGGTCAAGCAGTCACATGATACCTTTTATATATTCACCTGTGCTTCCGGGATGTAGAAAAACACTTTTATTCTCTAATGCATAGAGGCTTTTCCAATGCTGAGGGCTAATGCCTCCTCACTCCCTCTCCCATCCCTATCCCTGCTTGACAGTAAGCTGGATGTTGAGTCCCAAGCAGGGTAAGGTATAGGAGGGGGAGTGAGGCAATGTTAAAGCTCTAAGCACTTCAGGGCCTTGGGAACGCCCCTTTGACACTTTGCACTGGAGAATAAATTCACATGCATCAGGCACATTACTTTCAAGTCCACAGACTACTATGGAGGGAAGAGAACACATGCAAACTCTCCTAAAATCTATGGAAGTATTGGCCCAAACAATGTTAACATATCATTCAAAAGCCTTACGATAATCTTCTACACCAGTGTTTCTCAACTCCAGTCCTCAACTCCCCACCAACAGGTCATGTTTTGCGGATATCCCATACAACGAACAGCTGTAGCAGCTACAGGTGCACTGACTATAATTATACCACCTGTGAAATCCCCAAACATGACCTGTTGGTGGGTCTTGGGGACTGGAGTTGAGAAACACGTTCTACACTAATGATAAATGCCTGTATAAAATCCTGTGCATCCTTCTTATTACATGAAATCAGTTACAGATATTGGGTAGATGGACCTTACCCAACAGGTGAGATTTATCTTCTGTAATTCAATTGTCATCAGCAGATCTTATAGAAAATCTAATATCTATAGGGTTGGTTAGACAAACTTGGGCGGCCGTTCTCCAGCAAAGCTCAGACAAATTGGATTTCTAAATTGTTTTTCCCCAGCATAAATGGAAACATCGGTCTCCATCTGCTGCTCACGTGACTAGAGGGATCTATAGTGTTACTTGTCAGACGAAAGGTCTTCTGCTCAATGTCTGATGGTGGGATCCTAACAATAGTACATGGAGGAGCTGTGCAGTGGGTCACCAGATCACGTTTATAGGGGATCAATAACAAAACTGATGCAAAAATGCATCAATTGTCTTGAGTGGGCTCTTAAATGCTTGAGTGTCCATTACTCGAGTGTCGAGTATTTTTTATTGCTCCAGTGCTTGACTCAAGTAATAAACCCCATAAAAAACAATGGGAGACTTGAGCATATAACCTGCGGCCCACCACTCGTCAGATTGTATAATTTAGGGCATACCGCCAGAGTTCTAATGTGTCTTGAAGTAACGTATTGCATTTTTTTGTTCTAACTTTTGTGTATTAATTTTACGCATCCCTTCACGGGATGAAATATATATTCAATGCAATATGCATATGCAATATGTCACTGCAAGACATGCACTATGCTCGACGCATGCTCGCTCAACACTACTCAATGTCATCAGGTATAGCAAAACAATGCAAGTCACATTCTCCTACCTGGTGTCTGTACTGATCCACGATGCCATGAATGATCCCAATAAAACAAATGAATCAGTTCTGGCATCGGATTTACTACAACATGAGACTTTATCGGACCAGCGTATGTGTGAGCGATCCCTACGCTTGTTCTCAATGCAATTATATTGTATGATATGTAAGAAATCATCTTAGCCCTTAGCACGTCACTCAGTTCTCCCCTCTGGAATCAATGGCGGTTTATTTTGGACATAACCACGGTCATCTGGCGGCCACTCCAGGCTATTCTGTAAACCTTATCAAGAAGGAATTAAACATATTTGCTGAAAGCTTTTCTACATAGAATCTCTATATTAAATCCCCTTATTATTTTTCAGGAAGAAAATATAGCCTGTGAAATACCACGGGAGCTGCTGCTGCTATTCTTTACTACTGTACCGTATAACCTATAATGAGTAAAATAAAAAAATAAATAAAAAATGGAGAGAAAATAGAAGCCTACAGACATAATAAGCCACATGCGATTCTATTCATACATAATAACTATTTACCGTCGGTAATTCACCATCCTGTGGATATTGCTTTTTGCTAATAGAGCATTGTTCTTACACATTGGATTACATTTTAGTAATAAGTATGCAGTCGGATGATTTGGTCATGATAATAAATTCCAAAGGAGAAAAAAAAAAGCCAAGATTTGGATTGTACATGGAAAGGTTCTTCAGTAATGCGGCTGCATAGGTCATAGGCCTGCGCCCTATAGGGAAGTACAGCTAAAAGAAGGCGCAAGGAATAAAAATGTAATACAGTAACACACATGTAATGCTAGAAAGCTGAACGACTAATCACTATGCTACAAGGCAGAAGAGGCCGGGAGATGAACAGATTATATATGGAAGAATCAGAGGTTATTTGTATTAATAAAACACTTTTCATAGAATCCACTGGAGTAAAACGCCAGCAGTGCCCTGCCCAGTGTACAGTATATATAGAGCCCTGCCCAGTGTATATATAGTGCCCTGCCCAGTGTACAGTATATATAGTCCCCTGCCCAGTGTACAGTATATATAGTGCCCTGCCCAGTGTACAGTATATATAGTGCCCTGCCCAGTGTACAGTATATATAGTGCCCTGCCCAGTGTACAGTATATATAGTGCCCTGCCCAGTGTACAGTATATATAGTGCCCTGCCCAGTGTACAGTATATATAGTGCCCTGCCCAGTGTACAGTATATATAGAGCCCTGCCCAGTGTACAGTATATATATAGTGCCCTGCCCAGTGTACAGTATATATATATATAGAGCCCTGCCCAGTGTACAGTATATATAGTGCCCTGTCCAGTGTACAGTATATATATAGAGCCCTGCCCAGTGTACAGTATATATAGAGCCCTGCCCAGTGTATATATAGTGCCCTGCCCAGTGTACAGTATATATAGTGCCCTGCCCAGTGTACAGTATATATAGTGCCCTGCCCAGTGTACAGTATATATAGAGCCCTGCCCAGTGTACAGTATATATATATAGTGCCCTGCCCAGTGTACAGTATATATAGTGCCCTGCCCAGTGTACAGTATATATAGTGACCTGCCCAGTGTACAGTATATATATATATATAGAGCCCTGCCCAGTGTACAGTATATATAGTGCCCTGCCCAGTGTACAGTATATATAGTGCCCTGCCTAGTGTACAGTATATATATAGAGCCCTGCCCAGTGTACAGTATATATAGAGCCCTGCCCAGTGTACAGTATATATATAGTGCCCTGCCCAGTGTACAGTATATATAGAGCCCTGCCCAGTGTATATATAGTGCCCTGCCCAGTGTACAGTATATATAGTGCCCTGCCCAGTGTACAGTATATATAGTGCCCTGCCCAGTGTACAGTATATATAGTGCCCTGCCCAGTGTACAGTATATATAGAGCCCTGCCCAGTGTACAGTATAAATAGTGCCCTGCCCAGTGTACAGTATATATAGAGCCCTGCCCAGTGTACAGTATATATAGAGCCCTGCCCAGTGTACAGTATATATAGTGCCCTGCCCAGTGTACAGTATATATAGTGCCCTGCCCAGTGTACAGTATATATAGTGCCCTGCCCAGTGTACAATATATAGATAGTGCCCTGCCCAGTGTACAGTATATATATATAGTGACCTGCCCAGTGTACAGTATATATAGTGACCTGCCTAGTGTACAGTATATATAGTGCCCTGCCCAGTGTACAGTATATATATAGTGCCCTGCCCAGTGTACAGTATATATAGAGCCCTGCCCAGTGTATATATAGTGCCCTGCCCAGTGTATATATAGTGCCCTGCCCAGTGTACAGTATATATAGTGCCCTGCCCAGTGTACAGTATATATAGTGACCTGCCCAGTGTACAGTATATATAGTGCCCTGCCCAGTGTACAGTATATATATAGTGCCCTGCCCAGTGTATATATAGTGCCCTGCCCAGTGTACAGTATATATATAGTGCCCTGCCCAGTGTATATATAGAGCCCTGCCCAGTGTATATATAGTGCCCTGCCCAGTGTACAGTATATATAGTGCCCTGCCCAGTGTACAGTATATATAGTGCCCTGCCCAGTGTACAGTATATATAGAGCCCTGCCCAGTGTACAGTATATATATAGTGCCCTGCCCAGTGTACAGTATATATAGAGCCCTGCCCAGTGTATATATAGTGCCCTGCCCAGTGTACAGTATATATAGTGCCCTGCCCAGTGTACAGTATATATAGAGCCCTGCCCAGTGCACAGTATATATATAGTGCCCTGCCCAGTGTACAGTATATATAGAGCCCTGCCCAGTGTATATATAGAGCCCTGCCCAGTGTATATATAGTGCCCTGCCCAGTGTACAGTATATATAGTGCCCTGCCCAGTGTACAGTATATATAGTGCCCTGCCCAGTGTACAGTATATATAGTGGCCTGCCTAGTGTACAGTATATATAGTGCCCTGCCCAGTGTACAGTATATATAGTGACCTGCCTAGTATACAGTATATATAGTGCCCTGCCCAGTGTACAGTATATATATAGTGCCCTGCCCAGTGTACAGTATATATAGAGCCCTGCCCAGTGTATATATAGTGCCCTGCCCAGTGTACAGTATATATAGTGCCCTGCCCAGTGTACAGTATATATAGAGCCCTGCCCAGTGTACAGTATATATATAGTGCCCTGCCCAGTGTACAGTATATATAGAGCCCTGCCCAGTGTATATATAGTGCCCTGCCCAGTGTACAGTATATATAGTGCCCTGCCCAGTGTACAGTATATATAGTGGCCTGCCTAGTGTACAGTATATATAGTGCCCTGCCCAGTGTACAGTATATATAGTGACCTGCCTAGTATACAGTATATATAGTGCCCTGCCCAGTGTACAGTATATATAGTGCCCTGCTTAGTGTACAGTATATATAGTGCCCTGCCCAGTGTACAGTATATATAGTGCCCTGCCCAGTGTACAGTATATATAGAGCCCTGCCCAGTGTACAGTATATATATAGTGCCCTGCCCAGTGTACAGTATATATAGTGCCCTGCCTAGTGTACAGTATATATAGTGCCCTGCCCAGTGTACAGTATATATATAGTGCCCTGCCCAGTGTACAGTATATATATAGTGCCCTGCCTAGTGTACAGTATATATAGTGCCCTGCCCAGTGTACAGTATATATATAGTGCCCTGCCCAGTGTATATATAGTGCCCTGCCCAGTGTACAGTATATATAGAGCCCTGCCCAGTGTACAGTATATATAGTGCCCTGCCCAGTGTACAGTATATATAGTGCCCTGCCCTGTGTACAGTATATATATAGTGCCCTGCCCAGTGTACAGTATATATAGTGCCCTGCCCAGTGTACAGTATATACAGTGCCCTGCCCAGTGTACAGTATATATAGTGCCCTGCCCAGTGTACAGTATATATAGAGCCCTGCCCAGTGTATATATAGTGCCCTGCCCAGTGTACAGTATATATAGTGCCCTGCCCAGTGTACAGTATATATAGTGCCCTGCCCAGTGTACAGTATATATAGAGCCCTGCCCAGTGTATATATAGTGCCCTACCCAGTGTACAGTATATATAGAGCCCTGCCCAGTGTACAGTATATATAGTGCCCTGCCCAGTGTACAGTATATATATATATATATATATATATATATATATATATATAGTGCCCTGCCCAGTGTACAGTATATATAGTGCCCTGACCAGTGTATATATAGTGCCCAACCCAGTGAGTGTATAGTGCCCTGCCAAGTATACAGTATGCTCAGTGTATATATAGTGCTCTGCCCAGTGTATACATAGTGCCCTGCCCAGTGTACAGTATATACAGTGCCCTGCCCAGTGTATATATAGTGCCCAACCCAGTGAGTGTATAGTGCCCTGCCCAGTGTATATATAGTGCCCTGCCCAGTGTATATATAGTGCCCAACCCAGTGAGTGCATAGTGCCCTGCCCAGTGTGCAGTATATATAGTGCCCTGCCCAGTGAGTATACAGTGCCCTGCCCAGTGTATATATAGTGCCCTGCCCAGTAAATATATAGCGAATGGCGCAGTGAACGGCACTGAGGAGGAAGGTAAGAGACATCCTATAAGAGACATCCTATAAGAGACACGCTATAAGACGTACTATAAGAGACATCCTATAAGAGACATCCTATAAGAGACACGCTATAAGACGTACTATAAGAGACATCCTATAAGAGACACGCTATAAGACGTACTATAAGAGACATCCTATAAGAGACGTACTATAAGAGACATCCTATAAGAGACATCCCTTCCTCCTTGGCGTCTCCTGTGCAATAGGGACATATTAGCTGGTTTGATTTGTCGATAATTCCCCTTTAAGTAATAACATACAAATTGAGCAAAACTTTTTAAATTTCTTACTACGACAATTAAGATTCCTCCCCTTATAAAGCCGCAGACTACAAGTGACAAGTTCTGTTGCTTGGGATTTTTATGGCCAATCTGAGTCTAAGGTGGTGAATGGGAGGTTATTCCTTCTCGCAGTCTATGCTGGAAACCCTCTTATAAATTCCCATTGATCAGTGCTTTAACTTTCATGACTTGCCCCGGTTTGTTCCATTATTCAGCACAATTAATGTACAATATAATAGGTTAAGTTCCAGCCAAGTGTAACATCTAAACGCATGCAATATTTATGCGACTAATTTCATTGCGGCAACCAGAGGTGTTTTTCTCTTCACCTTGACAGAGCGGCAATAAAGGGCAATGTATTTCCATTGTCCTCTTCCTGGCATTGTTATTGTCTTCCATTATCATAGAGTCATTGTTATTATGTCTCCTTTCTATAAATGGAAGGAAAGATTTCTGATCACATTATTTCTCAGGTCTGGGATGAAAAACAAGACTTGCCTAATGCCGTGTTTGCTGACTGAACTTCTTGATGCTGTCTCAACAGAGCTTGTCATGGAGATATCTTAGAGTGATCGATACTGAACCTGAGAACATGGTAGAGCCACAGACTAGCCACACTAGGTCATATGAAGGATACGCTGCAAAACTGGAGCCCTGGACTACAGACTTTCTGGTGTGAGATTTTCACACTTTAACTATCGAGCTGCTGCTGTCTAAAGGCAACCAAGTGTCTAAGCGAGCGTTTCAGTCTAACTGATAAGTCTGACATGTCTGAAGCCTGTCTAGTCTAAGTTTATACCCAGGGCCGATTCAAGGGTTTCTGCCGCCTGAGGCAAACCTCAGGCGGCCGCCCCGAGTGATAGCCGGCATCCCCCCGGACCCCCCCCCCCCCACCGCCGCCGCAGCAGCAGCCATCTACTCACCTGTCCCACACCGCAGCCGGCCCGCGATCTCTGCTGTCTCCACATCCCGTCAGGTCCCGTGATGTCACCCTGCAGCTGTCACGGACCTCCAGGCTGTGGTGAGTGAGTGGGGTGATCGGGTCGCACGGGGCGGTCCCGCGCGACCCGATCACCCCAGCGCGTCCCCCACCGACCCCAGGCACTCACCACAGCCTGGAGGTCTGTGACAGCTGCAGGGTGACATCGCGGGACCTGACGGGATGTGGAGAGCGCGGGCGACGGGACAGGTGAGCGGCCGCTGTCATTTTTGTTAAGTGATACTTAACAAAAATGACAGCAGGGGGGACATAATGCCGCCCCCTGCCGGACCGCAAATTCTGCCGCCTGAGGCGGAAGGCTCATTCCGCCTCATGGCAGAAGCGGGCCTATTTATACCAACTACTAGTTAGCTTACTCAAAACTAGACTGCAAACTTTTTACTAAGGCCACAAGACTTTTTTCAGACCTGGTAAAAAAGTATCTAAAACACCTAATAAGTCATAAAAAGATTCCGGAACATTTGCAAAAGTAAATCTGGGCTATTGAATTGCTTGCAACTTGCAAAGTGTATTCCCATGGGCTTCAACTATTACTTCACAGACAGCTATGTTCATGTTTTTTGGGGAGGGCCATCATTTTCATGACAAAAAAATGGACATTATTTTTTGTGAAAACGATGACTTCTTACACATCGCTTTACAGGCACGGACATGGCGCTTCACCGGACCTCTCCTCTAATGGGTACTTGCCCCTCTAATAGTTTGTACAGGCATAGAGACATTGAAAGTTTCGATCAGTCAGGTCTCAGAACAAAGAGAGAAAAAAAGCCTACCACTGAGCACTCAATGATCTCTTAATACACAACAAAGATACAACCAACGCAAAGATGGGAATCAGTTTTGGTCAGAGAAAGAAGTCACCTACAAAAAGTGTAAGCATTTCCTAATATTACATACAGTAATTACCTTTCCAGACATATATAAGTAGCACTACTTCCATATACTGGTATAATTCCAATCACATCCTATGGCCATTGGAGCAACACCAATATGGCAGATATTCCCATTGTTCCACAATAATCTTGTGAATTATTGAGCAGATAGTTTGACGTGTATGTATATTATTTATTAACCCCATCATAAGTGTCTCTATCATTGTGGCTTTTGTCCTTTGGGGGGAATTCTGGTTGGATTTGCACCTAGCGGTTCTGTATATAACGGAACCCAATACTTAAGGGTCGTAAAATAAACTGTAGGTAGGAAAGAAAGAAAAATCAAGTCCTAAGCTTCCTGCAATATTCTGGACAGCATGGTTCTCCCGGGAACCATTCTACTCATAATTTCTGTAAAATGTAAGAGGATATTCAGATTGGGCCACTGCCAACAAACACTCCTCGGATGGCATTCGATTCTCACACTGCCTTTTATTACATCCAGCATCATCTATGCGATGGACCATTTACTGGTAGGAAATGTTATCATATTAATATTAACGCCTAAATATTTATATAGTGAGAACATATTCTGCAGCAACGTACAGAGAGCACAATTGGTTACAGTCCTCCTGGGGCGTCCGAGCTAATCTCAATGGGGAAGGTTATCAATAACATTGGAGGAAGACTATAAACCTTATTATGGTTCAGGCACATTTCAGTAAACTAGAAGAGGCAATAAAAACATGGGGTACATTTTACCGTTTTTATTAAATAGACGTTTTTTTTTTTTTTTTAACAACAAACGTTATTACACGAATAATATAACGAGTATTGTTACAAAATAACATTTTGACTGTGTGTGAACATAGCCTAACAGCCATAACTGGGGAGATGCAAGGCAACCATGCTATCCTCTGAGCCTTCATGGATTGCCTCTCCTATTGATGGGGAATATGCTATGCTGTTATTCCTCAGGACATTACAAGGAGTAGGAGAAGCTAGAGGGAACCTGTTATTCCAGAACCAGGAGCCATCTAAAGGGTTCACAGCAATTCTCACTGCCCCATGAGCCCTGGTAGATTGTGCTCTCCCTGTTTGGTTATTTAAAAAAATAAATAAATTAAAAAAAAAATATATATATATATATATATATTCACCAAGACTGATGAAGCCCCTCCTCAGGCAGTTAGCGATACCTTTCCACATAGGAGATAGATTCCCACAACATAGGGTGCAGATAGACACACCAAAACTAGTCTGGCACCTACCTGGCCAGTTTGCTCCCCTTCGCCTTCTATAACCCCTCCTACGTGGATAGATATAGAGACTTCCAATTATAAGTCCAGGATATTGTGGCATATTTTTGGTGCAACAGATTTTTTATGCAATGAAAGGGATACAACGTTCAATGTGCAGCTGATTGGTGGTGGTGCCAAGAGTCTAACCCTCCCACTGATCTGATGTTAATCACCAATCCTTACGATAGGCCATCATTATTTAGGAAAGGAAAATCCCTTTAAATTCTGAACACAGCTGCATTGAGAACATAAAAATTGCCATTCTATGTCACCTCCTATTTAGATCACGTAACATCCTGTTCTTAAACCTTATGTTGCTGGATGTCACTATTTAACGTCTTAATACCAGCCCATGTGGCTTAGCGGCTGGATACTGCGCTTATCGTCCTCACAGCAGTCGCCATTCTACAAGGACGTGTTCTGACTTCTGTAGCATTACTTCTCAATGACCTTTTATATTTTATGGCCATTTTATTCATTGCTTTTGTATTTCGGCAATCTCCTTGAATGTTAACAGTAATTAAGAAATGCTAAGCTTTACTGGCTACATTCCTGCCGCACGTCTTCTAAATATTAGTTGGGCAATTTACCGAACCTGGCTATTCATTATTTTTCATTCATTTACTCTAAGTATATGTTACCCTAACACCATGCTGTCACACTTTTAGCCTTTTGTGTTGTAGATTGTGTTGCTGCATGAAATTGCATGATACGGAGGGTGATTTCTCTATGGCTTTGCTGTTTCTACCAACTTGTAATATTTGATATCATTCTCTCGCATAGCCATGCTATTAAGCTGTAATTTGGGGGAAATAGATCCTTACATTATTTCAGCTTTGCATGTTAAGCTTCTGCTAATATGGATACTTTGATTTTCAATAATAACCTCCAAAGAGAGACAACAATCTGTCGCCGAGTTCCGTGTAGAAGCCACAATACGCCCCTCCTCGGATACCATGAGCTGATAAATATTTCATCACTTCTGGGTAATGAGTTTTTGCCTTGAGGAACCAATTTTGGTTTGACCTTCTTTGACAATATTTGCAGTTGATATTATGTTACATTACATACACTATCAATACTGGTACTGGACATATGTTCTGCAGAGGCAATAAATGGGGGGTTGTGTACAACGGGGTCTTGTTCTTGTCTTTTAACAATAAGAGAGTGTCATCTGCTGGGAAATCAGTCAGTAATTTACTGAAATCAGTCAGTAATCTATGGAAATCAGTCAGTAATCTAATGTTTAAGGGGTGATAATGGAGGTGTTCTTTTTTCCTACAGCACCCCTACAGGTATGAAGAAGCATTACAGAAAAATCAATAATGTTCTCCATAACACATGGATGTGATTGGTCGCCCAATGTCTCTTTTTGTAGGAACTCTTTCCTCTAGTTTATACCTGATATTAAAATGAGACTTGTTTTATTTTTTTTTAAGTCTATGATAGGATATTTGAAAATAAGTGTTTTCAATCAGATCCCTCTCCATTGTAAGGTTTATCTCTAGTTAGGTAAAGCAGCCTCACTGTATGGATTGGAGTTGATGAGTCTATAGCCCTGTCATTTAAAATAACCATTAAGTATTGTTCTATGAGATCACTCTCTGAGCATCTGCCAAGCAACTTCAAAGCCAAGCAACCATGACCTACAAGTCGTTTTAAAATCCATTGGGGATACCTTCCCATTCACTTCAATGGAATAACATACTCGCAGTGGGATTGTCATCCCGAGTAAGTCAGCGCCCTTAACCCCCCCACAGCCCGGGTACATACTTTACCGGGTCCCCGTTCTGGCTTGCTTCGGGGGCTCCTGGCATCTCCCGGCACTCAGCCAATCAGCGGGCTGGGGAAGGGGGCTAAAGGGGTTTTCTTATTTAGATTTAGAAGCTCCACATGTTTAATATACAATATGTAAGTCCTACCTTGAGGTCTATTTGTGGTCACCAGAGAGGTTAAGAAATCTGAATGGAGTGTTGTACATGGTTGACATGACTCCAATAGAGGTCCATGGGAGTTACGGAAACAGAGTAGCTTTACGGTGCTTGTGGTGTTTGAATCCCCTTCATGTCTATAGAAGTTCTGCAGACTAGGCTGCCTGGGCTGCTTTAAGCTTAATGACCACCTCCAGCAGATTGGTCATCTATGTGAATTTTAGGGCATGTACAGTACTAAATGTCCACATAAGAATAATAATGAATAAAACAATGTATAGCTTATATGTGTTTATATTTTTTTAAAAAAAATTTGAAAAGTAATATTAAGGTTATGTTCACACAGTGTATTATTTTTATTTATTTATTTTTTTTGCAAAAACGTTCTAATGAAAATGCATTGTGTGGAATCTTATGGAGAAAAGCTGTTCCCCTATGGCCGTGGACATAATTCACTTATTTCCGGCTGGCAGACTGTAAACAACGGCCGTTGTTCACAGTCTGTTTACACAATGTATGGCTATTCTCCCAGCTGTACATTGCACTGATTTTAATGGTAATATGGATTGCAGGCCCACCCAAATGTGCCTACGAGCCACATAAAAGAAAAGGATGTTCATCCGGATGATACTGCAGTATCCGCTGGGTGAACATGTCAAACTGCGGCCATTGTTTATACAGTGTGCGAACATGGCCTAAAAGTATCTTAGAACAGTGAATGTGCACCAATAAAACCTACTGTGCAGCCCCCTATAAAAGATATAAAATAATTGTGAACACATAGGGCCACATGTATCATCCGGCGAACGGATGATTTTCGGCGGAAAGTGCCGATTTGCGTATATTTTTATACGCAAATGGCCGATCTGCCAATAAAATATTCACAAATCGGCACCTTCCGCCGAGTATGCCAGGGGGGGCGGAAAGGGGGCGTGTAGTGGGCGGAACGGAGGGCGCGGACTCAGAGTCCGCGCGATTTACCATCCGTTCCGCCCAAATGTACGCCGAAAACCTACTCCAGTCCTCAGCTGGCGTAGGTTTTCGGCGGTGCGCACCATCGTGCACGGGATTTATGTAGAGGCAGTCCGCCTCTACATAAATCCCCGTAGCGCCGGAGCTGCGGGGGCATTTATAAGTCCGGCATAAAAAACAACGGACTTAATAAATGCCCCCCATAGTCTAATAACTGTACAAAAAAAATACAAAGTGTACAAAGAAAATGAAGGAGCATAAAGCGGGTTACACTATTCTGAGTATAAACGCAGCAGAAAGCTGATGGAACAAACCTTTTCCTTAGTCTGACCATAGCCGGTAGTTAATATACATTTGGTCTATGATCTTATTGACAACCAGAAGCTTTTGACCCATATTATCTTTCTACAAGTAGGACTATGTATTCATTGCTCGGCTTTTTATCAAAGGAAACATATGTTTGTACAAGCAGGTTGACAAATCCCGCACCGGCCGGCCCTGTGCATTTCCTAGAGATAATATTTCCCATTCGAAGCTTGAATCCGTATTTCGGAAACGCTGACTTTGCATTTTAACCTGATAAATCATGTGGATAAGGAAATGGGGATTAAAGAAATTGAAAATACAATAATCCAGGGAATAATCTATAGTTGTTTGTGGCCTGTGAGCCGGTCTGAGATTTATTTCCAACCTGTTTCATATACATAGTAATAATGGAAACTCCAGGCGTGCAGATTTGTGCATTTTCTGCATTAGGCGCATTCAGTAAAGTGTGAACCGGTAGAGAGATGTGAATGGAAAGTCCATAAAAAAAAAGAATAAAATGACTCCTAGTGTCGAGTTAGACAATGGATACCGCCATTATTTCAGCGTAACCTCAACTACTCAGGGATGAAAGGAAATGTATGAAAACAAAGGCTCACCCTGAACTCCAGGACAGGAAAGTTCTACCTATGAAGTTATCCCCTTATTATTGTGACAGTGGAAACGTTGGGGCTTTTAGACTAATGCAGGTGAACGGACCTGACCACGCTGTCTGCAATGACTTTTGTGTAATTTAATGTATTGGATTAGTGCACAATGCAGCGACACTGCTTTACTGTTTTCTGGCCTTGACATTAAAGCCTTTGGGTTATTATTATATACTGGATTTTAAATTCCAATATATAAAATAAAGGCGGTAAGCATTCTATTATTTCTGAGCAGGTTATGGTGCTGATTTCTTTAGAGGAACCTTACGTGTTGTTTAGGCTGTATTCACACGCTCTATGCACAATGGCAATTATTTGGCACTCAAATTGACACGTTCATTAGTTTTGCAGCCGTTGTTTCCGACATTGTGCGCATAAATGGCCACGGTTTGCATTCAACGCAATGGAAAGGATCGATGTTACAAAACAACAGCCATTGTTTTACCCAACAAGAACGTCCGTTTTAGCTTTAGGCTATGTTCCTACGCTATATAAACAATTACTGCTCCCCGTGAACAGCCGTTGTTTAATGCTGCCTATGGCCAAAATTAATGAGATCATTCATAATCCTTAATTCTGAACGTAGACAATAGTAAACAATGGCTGTTCACGCGGAACGGCCATTGTTTATACAGTGTGGGAACATAGCCTTAAGGCCCTATTACACCAAAAGAGCGCCCGGAGCCGCACTTTACATTTTCTGCACTGTCAGTTTTGTGCGGCCATTATTCAATGAATAGCGGCCACACAAAACTGACATGTCAGTTTGTTGTGTGGCAGCAAGGAATCCCAGTCGGAGTGTATACAGAGTGTATACACTCTGGCCGGGATTCTATTGAAATCAATGCAATGTATTTTTTATTTCATAAGGGCTGGTGTTGCAATCTGCAATAATGGATGTTTTAAATGAAAAAATATGTTGTGTGAAATCCTAAAGTGTAACTATCATATCGACATGTCAGAAGTTTGCATCGATGGGGGGTGAGCCCCACGCCAATCACCAGAACACAGAGGAAAGTTTCACTCAGCAACTGAATATTTCCACATGTGTGTTTGGCTATGCTCACGACATTCAAAATAAAGTAAAGGTGTCCGTTTTTTGCCACGATTTTACTGGCTTTGATGCAATGGGCGGCCAACACAGCGAAATGGTGGACATCATTTCTTCTTTTTAAAACTAGAGAGGAAAAAAACAAGTGGGGACATAGTGTGTGTGTAAAAAAAAAAAAGTGTGAAAAAAATTATGTGAAGAAAAAAGTGATAAAAGATGATTTTATAGCACATACTGGAAGAAATAGTTTAATGAGTTATCTAACTCAACACTTTGTCAGATCCCGATATGAAGTGTTACGTTCCCAACTCAAAACGCGTTGTCTACTGTATGTATATTAATAAATGTATCAGTTATGTTATATTACATATGTTATGTTATTTTACATATATATATATATATATATATATATATATATATATATATATATCCCCTCCCCCCCTCAGGGTATAATGTGGCTCATCGTCTTCTATTGTACCTTCCTATGACTTGAGTTGAGAAATCTTAAAGGCCATTTGTCTATGTTTCCCATCTTAGGACAGAACACAGCAGAGACTGACACCTTGATTATAGCCGAGTGTCGCTCACTTTTCAATATGCAGTAGTTTTCTTAAAAAAAACTGAGTTTATCAGGTAGAGTGGCCGCCAAGCGCTGTGTGATCCCGGAGTCCTCATATCCACGAACTGTGGACTAACCCCGTCCTCCCACTGCAGATTGACAGGTCTCTTCCTATTACAGCGCTGAGAGAGATGCTGTCAATCAGTCGCAGAAGAGATCGGGGAGCCTGATACTCATAAATTCTGAACAATCCACCTCTGTACCTGATAAACTCTGATTTTAGGAAAACTGCAGCATATTGACAAGTAAGTGACACAGAGCTGAAATCTGGGTGTCTGTCACAACCCAGATTTAAAAAAATAATCATTTGGCTATGTTCACACGTCAAAAAAAGAGAAAAGGCGGCAACTTTTTCTATTGGAAAGACGTTCGTAATTGCTGCAATGTAATTGATCTCAGTGCATTGAAGTCAATGGAATGATGGCACACAGTGTCTAAAATTACGGACATTGTCTGCGGGGACGTCAGAATCATGATCATGAAAATGATTTTCGGACGTCTTTTGCAAACACCGGACATTATTTTTTAATTGGTCACACACGTTTTTTCTTTTTTTACCGTCCTTTCACCATTTTTACTATTAAATTCATGGACTTTTTAATTAAATACAAAGGGCGATCAGTCCAACGGACCCAGAATAGTGAACTAACAGCCGTCACTGCACCGACGGCCAAACAGGAAAATAACGGACATCATTTTTTCTTTTCATAAACAGAGAGGAAAGAGCATAGTGTGAACACAGCCTAACTATGAAGAGGGATTCCCTTCAATGGGGTTGTATAGTAGAGTAATATTAAAAAGGGGCTAGATTGGGTTGAAATAAATAAAATTCAATAAAAATAAATAAAAGTATTGATCTCTAACACCCTTTACCTATATTTGAGCCCTCTATAATCTCAGCCTCTCACATCCATCTTCATGAGTATGTTTGTGCGGCCCCGGCCCTCTATAAGGTGATACCCTGGACAATAAGTTTAATCCCAAACATCCATAGTTTTAGCTGAACCCTAAAAACACATCTTTTTAGGCAGAACTATTGCACCCTCCGCCTTTGCTGCTCCGACGGTTCCTGGAGCCAACCACGCAAATCTCCACCATCCCTATACAAGGAAATGTCCCTTTAGCCAATCACTAGGTGAGGTGGTGACCTGTGCAATTAATGATTGGCTGACCAGCAGGGATCCAGGCACAGATTACAATGGCAGCGGCAGAAGATTCATGTGGTCAGTACTACTAATTTTTTATTTTTATTTTTCAGCCCATCTTAGACAATCTGTTTAAAGGAAACCACAAGTCACCATAGAGGTCCCCGATGGCTTCTTCCTGCCCCATCGTCCTTGATTGTCAGATCTCTTCCTATGACCAGATCTATCAATCAAGGCAGACGGGGTGTGGAGAAACCACTAAGAACAGCCTCCATGACTCATTGCCCAAGCAGCATAAAAATTGATGACAGGTCCCCTTTAAGACTCTGTATTGTTATATATTGTTACATTGTTACTCTTTAAGATCGTACTTCTTTCTAAACCGGCTGCACACAATAACACAACATTTCATTACTGCAGAATTATATTCTGAGACTTATAAATAAGGAAAGCAAATCAGCCGGGTCTCAGCCATTTAATAAAATGGTCATTAACGAAGATTAATGATGGCAGCTTACAATATCAAGTAGCAGGAAAACCTATAAGAACGATAAATGGGTGCAGAATTGATAATTGCCTTTGCAGGATTGGGTTAGGAAATCAGAGACGACCTATATGATTACGACTTAAGAAGCAGATGATAAATGGACCGCAGGAATGTGTAAGGGATCCGGCTGAGTGTGCATTGTTCAATTAGTTATCTTACTGTCCAAACACTATAACAAAGCCCTTATGTGGTCTATTTATAGAAGCAACATAACTGGGCCAGAGAATTGCGTAACAACAGTCCAATGTTTAATATAATGTAGAAAATACAAGGTTCATCTCACAGATGAGTAGCAATAATATCGCCTTAAAGGGGTTCCTAGAGCTTCTCTATCAGTTCTATGTGCTTTGGTACTATTGATTTACACGTACACTTAGATGACCTAGAGGTAGAATTTCTTGATCCATAGCCATTTCTTTTCACAAAACTGAATTACTATATGCATCAGTAATTTAATGCCGAGTTCCAGGAACAAATGCAGTCTTGGATCAAAAACTGTCCGGCAAAATATCACCCGAGCATTCCCTGCAAAGGCATGCATAATAGAAAATTAATTTATTACACGTGTCAGACGGCAGATCAACCATCAAGGTTAGGACTCTGCTATCTTCACTTGATATTCATGTATTCCTACTGGGAAAATAAATAAAATTAACAGAGCACACGTGTTGGACAGGACTGAAAACTGGGGCTCCGCTTTGTTTTCCTTGTTTTACAGGCATTATATCTCTTTGGTGAAACCTGAAGCTTTTTTCTGCAGCCAGCTTGACTTATAGTTTACCTGATGTTTCAGATTCATTTTAAAGGGGAACTAATCACAGATTAGACAAATCTAACCTGCTGCTATGTCTCTATTGCACACGGGGGGCTGAGGGGGGGAATGTGTTTCTTACCTTCCTTCTCATCTCTGTTCCCATGCTGTTAGCAGTGTAATCCTCAGCACCGTTAGGAGCACTGCCTGCCTCTAGAGCGCCAATCCAGCCTGCCCACTCCATTGATTATTATTAGGAGGAGCAGGTCGGCTTGTGCAATGGGGGTGGGGCAGTGCTCCTAATGGTGCTCAGCATTACACTGCCAGGATGAAGGTAAAAGACATTCCTTCCTCCTTGGTGCCCCATGCGCTATAGGGGGCTATATTCCTCTAACCTGCTCAAAGTTTCCCTTTAAGGATAAGCTGTCCAGAGGGTGTACACAAGGAGCAGCACGGTTTCTGTTTCTATTTCTAATTTTCAGTTCTTCCCAATCATCCAGGTGGAGTCTAACCTCTATGATGTCTTCCATATACTGCACACACAGGAAAGGGAATTCTGCCCTTATATATCTCTATACACACCCTAAGAAGCAGCAGCAGAATAAAGAACATTATAGAGCAATAATCAACACTCTAAGCTGTGAATCAAGCTCTGGGGTAAGATCTATTACCTACAGTTAGAAGTCTCTTTGTAGTCACTGTGTGCCTCTCTGTCTCTGCTCTTTAAACTCACTTATCCTCCCCTCATAGACATGTACTGGTATCATGTAACCTGATCTCTGAGTGATATTCTACTCTTTACCTTTTGTAAACACAGGACAAATTATGAACATTTTTTTGAAAGAACAGTGACCAGTTAAATGTCACAGCTTTTTAAGCTACTTTCAATAGGTGGTGCTAGAGAGTCAACTTGTTTTCCTTTTTAAAAAGGGGCTACATCTGTACTTTATTCTCAGAAAGTATTTAAGTATCACATAGCCTATGAGTCTTTTTATGTCAGCTTTGTAGTCTCACCAAGTAAATAAATTATTCCCTTAGATATTAGTACATATTTGTATATATATATATATATATATATATATATATATGAAACTTGCTAGTGGCATAAACAAAAGGGATTGAGTCCTTAGCATTACAACATCAGTTACTTTGGGCGGATGCCAGACTATATCACCCCAAATTATGGCAGTAAATGGGAAACAACATCACTTCCATCACGGCATTGAGAACATGAAGGCAGCTGGTGGCGAAAATTTTACACCCAAAAAAAACACCTTATAATAAATGTATAAAACAATGTGTTAAAATTGGTCAAATTTCCAAACCCAATAGTTTAAGTGTGGGCATTACATCAAGGAAATTATAGGGGCACAAAGAAACCGAGACATGTCTATGAGACATCTCATTGTGTGTGGCCCCTAGACTAACTTCATCTACAGTAAATCACTGATGTTAATTGAAAGCGGCATAACTTTTATTTGCAATTTCATTTCTTGTTGGTAAGTTAAATGGTAAATTCTCCTAAGAAATCTGCCAACCTGACATAATAAGCATTGAATACTTTGATTATTTGACAACACACGTTTGTGGATTTGTAAAACACGTTTCATGCATATCTCATTCTCGAAAAAGAAAAAAAAAACCTCTCAATATAAGTTGGTATAAGACAACTGCGAATTGCCAAGGCACCTATCTACTGCTCATCTGTCTTGTCAAAAGGCTTGGGGGAAAGAAACATACCAAAATATGTGATCGTTGCCTTCCTATGTTTTTCAAGTTTAAAGCAAACTGTTTTTTATTATACGGTGTAAGATCAGCCCAGGGACCAGCACTGCAATCCCTTACGGGAGAAATGAAAGCTTAGAGAACCTTCAAAGCAAAGTGCATTGGAAAATAAACAAATAATGTTCAGAAAAAAAGTTAGAACAGTGAAATTTCCAAGTTGCCCTTAGGGGATCCCAACATACAATAAATCAGTTTTTCTTCTAATAATAATTCTAAATACTAGAAAAGGTCCAAAAAACAAAAATGGTATTATAGCTGTGGGAATAAAATTGGCCGCGCATGGTTCGATTACTAAGTTGCATGTAAAAGTTGTCTGTTGGCTATGAATTGAGCCATGTATTGCCATAAATTACTGAGTTCATGGTCAACAACCAACTTTTTCTATTAAGTATCTGTTTATTACTAGGTTTCCCATTTTTCTAAAGAAAAACAACAGATTGAATATTGGATAATTCACCTACCACTGGCCGATTGCAGTGCATGGTGGACATAAAACTATAACAGTGACTGTTAAAGCTACATTCACATTATGTTTGTTATTTGTTGGGCTACAAATCAGCAAAATGGCAAAAAAGTGATGCCAACGTGCGGCCTAAAAATTGCAGATGAGACTTTGAAGGGATTATCTGGGGAGCAGAAGATGTCTGAAGCCTTCTGCTCCCTATCCTTTGCCTAATCCAAATCCACATGTCGATAGTTTCCCTTTAGAGACAAGGAGGGGCATGTTTGAGTCCAAAATAGGCAAAATAGCTGCACAATGTTGCCCCAACACTGTGCAGCTATCAGACATCATGTGTGGGCATAGTTTCGCCTGTACACAATTCTCAAACCTAAACCCACCACTCCACATCTTTAAAAGTTTTGCAATTGGGGTCAGAAAGCTTTAGCCATCTTCTTCTCCCCAGCAAACCCCTTTAATGAGATGGACATTAAATTATGACCACATTTAGTTCTCATTTCCAGAATGTATTCTTTGCACTTTCTGTGTTGGATTGAAAAAAGTTGTTGACCTTTTATTTGAGTTCCATACAGAGTTTATGCTCAGGAAATTATGAAGTCACAGGTAGACTACCTTCACCCGTTGAAGTCTATGAGCCCATGAACAATATGTACTGTATGCATCCTAATTTTGACAGCCTAGTGATATATAATATCAAAAAAGTCATGTGAATGTAGCCTAACAGTGACACTAAGAAGGTCAAGATAAAGTTTCTTCCCTTTGTTAAGCTTAATAGATGAGAGCATCAAAACGTTGGTATTTGAGATTCCTTTTTCTAACCTGATGATGCTGCACTTTGCATACAAACCAATCAAGATAGAGCAACACTTTTGCCTTAAAATGTATTTTTGTATTAGACCAATGTTTTCTCTAGGTTTGGTTGTAGTTAGCATCCTTGTACTGTAAGAGGAGCTGTCTGGAACTGTTTGGAGCTGTGCTTATACTGGTTGAACTGGTTCAGTTTACCATTCTTTTCTAAACAAAGGTTTAAAAAGAATTTCCTGGAATTCAGACTAAGAACTAAGAAAAGGGATAGTCTGCACATTCAGCATATAAAACGTTATTACACATAACCCTTTAGAGACACTTTTTGGTAGGGAAAGAAAATCAGTAGAGCGACAACATTTTATAGCCAGACATGGTGTTGGCAAAAAGGATTCAGCAACAGCACCCCCAAACAGCTCCAATATCTCTGCATCTCGAGCCCCAAGAAATGAGACATATGTGGTTAGCAAAGTTACCCACGTTTTCAGGCTTAGGCCGGAGTTACATTAAAGGGGTTATCAAGGATTTTAAAGTGGGTGGCCCATGGGACAGTTTCTTCACTGTTTGTATCAGCTTGTGCTTTTCCAAGTACAAGTTAGCAGCTGACTGCCATTAAATTAAGTGGGACACAGCTGCAATATGTAGCACAATTCATACAAAAATTGATGACATATCCATGGGCTATTTAATTTTAAAAGCCTGGATGACCCCTTTAAATTTACATTTTGGTACAATTATTATACACTATAAAGTGAAACTTCAAAAGTCCGCCTCCTTCTAAAGACCAACCCTCTATCCAGACCAGACCTCCTGTGTCTGAGTAGATAGAATTTTTTATTATTCAATGTCATTTTGGGTGGTCATATGTAATAGGTTTCACTGTACACTGTACTAAGAAGTATATTAATAACCCAAATAGCTAATAAATAACCTAACCGTTATCTTTTTAGAATCATATAAAACCAGAATGGATTACTTACAATGTGCAGCTCTAAGTAATCACCCAGTCCCGTAGAGCTGTCCACTCGAACCAATACTGCTTCTTTTTGTACAGTGCTAAACCCTATAGCCAGTCTGTCTGCCCGTGTGCTGGGCCGATCATTTGGTGGCCACGTATATGTGATTTGTCCTCCTCCTTTACTAAAGATATATGTTGTCCCAGCTGTAAAAGACAAAAAAAGAAGTGCAAATTATAAACGATTGTAAAGAAAATCAAACATTAACAAGTAATGTTGCATTCATACTGGGCTACAATATAAAATTGTGACATAGAACCTTAAAATATGCCAAACAATGCCAAAAATGATACAATAAGGGAGAATAGTAAAAGCTGGAAATAAAATGAAAAAGAACATTATCATTATTTCACCTAGAAGAGTCAATGTTCATTCACATGGATTTTTAAAGTTAAATCCACAACCAATCCCTTTTATTTCCACATAAAATTCTATTCCACCCCCACCCCACCCCTAATCTCATTTTACTCATCCTCTGGTGTTTCCATGTCCTACTTCTCTGACCTCCCATTTGTCGCTGTACACTGTTCTAGCAATAATTATGCAATAATGAAGCCAATGAGAGGCTCAACCAATGACATGGATTAACCAATCCTCACTGGAGTAAAGAGACCAATAGGTGCCTAAGTAACATTTGCTTTAGGAGCTCAAGAAAGATAATCCGTGAAATAGTTAAGAAATCCACAAGCAAATCTGTACCAAGTACAGGGATATGTAAGAGCCTCCTACCTATATACAGGGATTTGTGAGGGCCTCTTTACTATGTGCAGGGACATGTGATAGCCTCTTTCATATGTACAGGGATATGTGATAGCCTCTTTCCTATGTACAGGGATATGTGAGAGCCTCCTACCTATATACAGGGATTCGTGAGGGCCTCTTTCATATGTACAGGGACATGTGATAGCCTCTTTCATATGTACAGGGATATGTGATAGCCTCTTTCATATGTACAGGGAAATGTGATAGCCTCTTTCATATGTACAGGGGTATGTGAGAGCCTCCTTCATGTGTACCGGGATATGTGAGAGCCTCTTTCCTATGTACAGGGATATGTGATAGCCTCTTTCATATGTACAGGGATATGTGATAGCCTCTTTCATATGTACAGGGATATGTGAGAGTCTCTTTCCTATGTACAGGGATATGTGATAGCCTCTTTCCTATGTACAGGGATATGTGATAGCCTCTTTCATATGTACAGGGATATGTGATAGCCTCTTTCATATGAACAGGGGTATGTGATAGCCTCCTTCATGTGTACCAGGATATGTGAGAGCCTCTTTCCTATGTACAGGGATATGTGATAGCCTCTTTCATATGTACAGGGATATGTGAGAGCCTCTATCATATGTACAGGCAACTGTTGCGTCCTCTTGCTGTCCAGACCTCTGTCTGCTAAGGGTTACTTATAACTGTTGGCTTCAGATTCACCCGGTATATGGAATTGGCATGGCACCGGTTTGCTTTATGTGAATGGCAATGCAAGTTCTCTTTTGCTTTTGATTATAAGCTCACACAAATTATCATTCAACTGTTCAATGATCAAAAAAATATATATATATATATAAACATTTTATAAAGAACATGTTAAGTCATTTATGGAGCGCAGATTGTAACACGCTTTCTATCTGTTTTTTCCCCCGGGCCGCATTTCTCTAAGAGCTTGACTGCCACACCTGATTTTTACTTATTTTCAAATAGATTTATGGTGCATCAGCCCATCGCCTGTCACTCCATTTTGTTTCTTCACTCACGCTATGACACATAATTAAAGTCAGTTTCTATAGCAATACATAGCAATATCTCCGCTTTGATCTGCCATGGGGCTAGATTGTACCAAGAACCTTGACAAGTTCTGTAGAAGAAGAAATGTTTATCCGGACATATATTTTCTTTTGTTGTTTCTGATCCATTGATTCATTCTACAGTTTTTCTTCTGTATTGTTATGATGCACGCACTTTTAACACTTTATGATCTCAGTAATATTTGAACCAGTTCCTTATTCTCTCATTTCTTATTTCTGTAGCTAACTAGCACCCTGCTTGGCACTGACAGCTGTGACTCTTCTTTTTGTAGGAGATTCACATTTGGATCACTATTTTTTTTCTCATAGAGCATTTTTAACATTTGTGCTGGTTCGGCTCCCAGAATGTCTGTACGCACCTAGCAGCCGGGTCTCCAATGGTGGTGGGGGTTCAAGGCTCAGTAATTTTCATGTCCAGTAAAATACACAGCGCAGATGACTAGTTCACGGCTTTCCCCTGCCTTGTGTGCGGGATTAAAGTATATTACCCAACCGACACCCCGACACCAATGGAGACCCAGTTGCGATGTGCATGCATCCATTTTGGGAGGCCAATCAGTACAAATGTGCAGACTTTTTCCCTTTAAGTTAGTCTCCATGTAGCATTGGATCTCTTCAATAAGAGTCAGTACCACCACCACCACCTCTACATTCCTTTTTTTTGGAGGGCAGGTAATTATCATTTTTTTCCTCAGGAAACATTGCTTGAATATAAGACCTAATATACCATTGGATCTTTTTAGATCACTTTAATAAGAATCATTATCCTTGCCCCCCTTTCCCAGCAATGTATCTTAGGGGGCATTCCCACATTCCGTGATTACAGTGCATGCATGGTAGATGTGCTATGAGCAAAAATCACAGAACTCCTGGCATCATGATTTATTATAATGCTGAGATCTTAGAAACAGTTTAAATATTCACACTACTGTACTGACACAGCTCGTACTGTGCCTACATAGCTTGCACCATACTGACAGTTCATACTGTACTGACAAAGCTTGTACTGTACCTACATAGCTTGTACTGTACTGACACATCTTGTACTGTACCTACATAGCTCGTACTGTACTGACACAGCTCATACTGTACTAACACAGCGTGCCAAAAAGACCCACCCTGATACTTAAAAAAAAAAAAAACACACAAAAAAAAAAAATCAAAAACTATAATTTCATTTTTGTATTTTACAATTCCCACATTGCGATTAGGTTTAGCGCCCCCTTTAATATCCTGGTAGAAACAAATCCTAACCAAGTTGATTGAACATTTCCCGCTATATTATTGTAGGAATTAACCAATTCTCACTGTTGATTCCTGGCTCTTTCTTGGAATTCTGTATACTATAAATCTTGTTTTTTCCACGCTGATATTTTTTTCATAAAGTGTCCCCAGTTGGTAAACTATTGTTCGTGTCAGTAAAACAAAACCACTTGTTTCCATACAATTGCAATTCCTACCCATACAACCATACAAAGTGTGTTTAATGTAAGGTGAAGAAAGTATTGCAGAGCCGGCTGTTAGAAATCCAATCTGCTTGCAAGCCAGTTGCCTCGGAAGAAATGGTCCCTGTCTTTGATTTGAAAGGGATTTAGCAGTATTGCACTTACCATAGACAAGCAAATGAAGGATTAAATTATAATCTCATATAATCAGGAATCTCAAGCTAGGCCTAGCTTTGTTGTAAAACCTATGATTGAGCTTAGGGGGTAATGTTGCTAAAACCGAAAACCTCACTAATACTTTCTATTGGGAGAACAGGTAATAAAATATTCTTATTTCTGGTTTTTCAGAGCCCCCTAAAGGCTGTCCAAATATATCATCATATAGAGAAGTATAAAAAGGATACTGGTCCATTGTTCACACAATGTCAGACATTTCCTAGAGAAGTAACTGCTGACACAGTCCTCATGGTTGATGGTAATCTCCATACTGGGCCAGCAGCTGTTTTCCAGATAATAATATTACTTTAAGAATTAATGGGAAACCATAGCAATGAACTCTTAAAGGGATATTCTTATCTCAAAAAGTTATCCCCTATTCACAGGCTAAGGTATAACAAGCTATAGCCCCAAGGTAGGACCCCATCCCCAGAAATAAAAATTGTCCCTGAGCTCAGAGCTTGCCAATGTTTGACAGCCCAGACAATAGAGAATAATGGAGAGTTGGTAGTGCGCTGAATTCATTCCAGGGGACATTACTCCTCTGCTTTTTTGGGGTCCAAGTAGTCAGACCCTCGTTATTCAGCTTGTTAGTCCCTGTCCTATACCCTATTATCTTGACCATACACACGGATGCTAACTGAACCCTTTTCGCCAAGAGTTATTTCTCACTTCCTCTCCATATACTTTCATGCCCACTTTACCCAGGTGTCCATCTTTTGTAGTCAACTTGATATAAGCCTGACATTGGCATTACATACTAAAAGGGGAACTATCAGCAGGTTAGACCAATCTTACCTGCTAATATGTTACTATTGCGCAGGAGGAGCCGAGGATGAAGGTATGTCTCTTACCTTCCTCATTGACGCTATTCCCATGCACTTAGTTGTTTACTCCTCGGTCAGTAAGACCGTTAAGAGTATTCTGGACCACCCTGGCTGGCCCGCTCCATTGATTATCATTAGAAGGGGCGAGTCAGACGGGGCTGATCGGATCTATGGGGTGGAGCCGTGCTCCTAGCCGCACACCTGCGCTCCAAACGGTCTGAGCAGACCGTGAAGTAAACGACCATGTGCATGGGAAGGGCGCTGAGCATGAAGGTAAGGGACATACCTTCATCCTCGGCACCTCCTGCGCAATAGAGAGATATCAGCAGGTTAGATTTGTCTAACCTGCTGATAGTTTTCCTTTAATCCTTTTTCCTATAACATGTCTGACGGAAGAGTGAGTGTTCCCCTATACACACAGAAAAGCCGCCCAGCTCTGCTAATATTGGGGGTTTGGCTGACTTTACTCTGTTGTCTAACATAGAAAGAAGTCTTGTTTCTTTTTCAGGAACAGCACCACCCTTGTATATGGCTGTGTCAGGTAATACAGTTCATCCCTCCTGAATGGATTTTGCTAATCTTTTACAATTTGTATTAAGAATTTACATTTTTTTATGATAATTGACATAAATTGTATTATAATGTATTGTATTAATAATAATAAGGGCAATTCCTTCTGAAATTTATATTACTGGTATGCATTAGCGTTAAATGACACGATTGCAGCCTTGGTTTAATGGTATCGGAGAAAAGTTCAAGTAAGGTAATAAAAAAAGTTCACTATTTCACTTGATCTAAATTCTTTCATGGGATAAATCCCTCTTATCATGGAAATATTTTTTCGAGTGTGTTCCCGTCCTTACAAAAGATATCAGAAAGCTTTTTTCGTTTTGAAGCCAAATCTTTACATCTATGTCCAACTTTACCTATTTAAAGGGTATATACTAAGCCCAAAGTCACAATTAGATATAATTCTCCATTAAAAGTGTAAATTCATCTTTAGTGACTTTACAAGAAAATATTCCTTGAATATTAACCCACTAATAATGCGATATAACGGTCATTCCCTTAAGTTATAGAATCTTCTATGTTTTCAAACCAATTTCAATACATAACAGCCCATGTATCTGTTAATAAGACACCAGCCTCCTGACTTATCCTTGTTTAATATATCGCCCCGATCTAGGCTTCTTTGTCTGAAGTCAGGTAAGAAATGCAAAGACTATTAGCAGTCAGCTCATACAGCACAAATCTCAAAGTCAAGAGAAGAAACCAGGCTTGGAGCCAAGTGACCTGAAACGCTGACAGACCCAATGGATCAATAAGTACTAGCTCCCTAGATACAGAACATAACACTTGGGCAATCTGAATCTACCTTTCAGGCACATTGCCATCATTGTGCAAAGACATTGAGTTTAGGGAAGGGAAATAAACCCTACACAGTCTTATTCTTTCATTTAACGAGACTCAAAGAGATATCTGCAAAGATATTTAATTATACAATATATTCAGCATCACCATGTACTCAGGGCTGAGCTACAGAGCTTATCATTACATAGGAAGCCTAGGAAATCTAAACATTTTTCTCAATATGAATCCTCTGTCTACCTCATTTGTCTTTATTACGCCTGTCCAGCTACGAAGAATTAGTGTTAGAATGTGTCCATGGTTACTTCTCAAAATGTGAGGAAAATAGAAGAACACACAATAAGAAGTAGCCATCGGCACTACCGCTTCTGAGTCAGAGTGGAGGGCAACAGGGCAGGTGTAAGACATGATATCAGTGCAATAGATGGTTACTAGCTGGAGCTCACTTTCTTCAGAACGAAAGCTGAATGGCAATCCACATGAGAAAGAAATCGAAAGGACACTCACCATCCAATGTGATCTGTATTCGCTGAGCAGTTTAAAAGTAGCAAGACATACAAGGATGAGTAGGAGACACCAAGCACCTAAGAAACACATAGCAGCTGTTTCACACGCATGTGCTCTTCATCAGACCTGATAAGGTGTGCATGCACGTGAAACAGCTGCTACGTGTTTCTTAGGTGCTTGGTGTCTCCTACTCACCCTTTTCTGTCCTACTAATTTTAAGCTACACAGCTAATAAAGAAGATCGCATTGGATAGTGAGTGCCATTTCAATGTCTTCCTTATGTGGAGGGAAGAAGACTTTTTGCAAAACCACATAGGTTCCACTTTGGAGGTGTTCAAGTAGTCTACACATTTATAGGTTTTGTCTCATTAGGGTCAAGGATGGGATGGAGTGTCAATGAGGTACTACAGCTTGCAGCAGATCTGTAGCTTATGAAAGCCTTGTAGAAAAAAAAAAACTACCTTCTAGAACAACCAATATATATATTTAGGGTACCATGTGTCTCCTTGCCCTAACAGCATCTAACAGAGTCAGCAGTTTAGATAATGAATTGCAAGTGACAGATTCTCTTCAGCTTAACAAAAGAAATGGTAAGGATGGACACATCTGTATTTTAAAGGGGACATAAACCCCATCAACCCTGGTGGTTGTATGTCCTCCATCCTCTTCATTCTCATGATCTTTAGTGGTTCTAGAGGCTTGATCTCTGCTAACCATAGAGTGATGATAAATTCTTATGACATGGCATCATACTATAAAATGGGAGCACCCCTTTAAGTAAATGGCACATGGTGCACATTTGCTGCAACCCGATTGTATTTAGATGTTGGGGACTGGTGACAGACAATACAGTCAACATCCAGTCATATCAAACATTTTAGCTTCAATCACATCGTTTTTAAGTCAGTAAAGCTGTAAGAGTCACCATATTTTAGTATCTTTTTGCACATTATGCATGCTGGAAGCACATTACCATTACAATCCTACAGCAATTATATATCATATACTGTAAGTCCTGCAGTAAGCTCTAAATATATTGGATTTATATCGATGGACTGAGCACAATTATAATGTTTCAAAAAGTTAATGCTTACACCTAAGAACAATGGCGACAAATAAGCGTGTACCCTCTAAAGTCATTGTATGTTGCTTGTGCTGTAACATGTAACCGTCTGGACTGTCCTCTATTTATGTGTCTCCCCTAAGAAACAAAGGAGAGTAGTAAGCAGAAGTTTTACAGCCTTGCCTAGCCATGCTTATGTTCCTCTGAAATATGCTCGTATGGGCAAAGGTGACAAGTCTATGGATCAGGGAGAAAGAGAAAATTGATGAGTCCAAGGAATTAGAGCAGAAGGGATAACACAGAGGTCGCTCTCAACCATATGTGCAGAACATGACATTTACAATACATGGGTGAATTGCAATCTGACAACTTCCCTGCCGCTCGGTAATTATTGTGATGGTCGTAAACCTGCATAGTTATTACTCCTATGGATAACTTTGTAAATGTAAGACTGTTTAACATCGAGATCTTTAGTTATTTAATGTTTTATAAGAATATACACTGTGGGATTGGACTCTAGCATCTAGCAGCTAGCATCTAAACCCCATTATATTCAGTGTCAACAGTAACAAAGTAAAATCATATATAGAGATGAATAATATTTATATATATATATATATATATATATATATATATATATGTATATATACATATATATATATTAGTGCCAGATAGGAACACACAAGGGGGGGGGGGGGGGGTTACTATGCTCTCTGTGCTCATGGTCTAGTGGATTACGATGCAAATGTTTGTGCACACCTGTAGTTTTTATTTATTTTTATTTTTTTCAATCTTGCTTCACTTACATCACTTTGGCAGACGTGTTGTGGGATGGTTCATAGGCTTTCAAACCCTGACAAAATTGCTATAATTTACATCAAATAGCTGGCCCAGTTTGTAGTTTGTGCTTCATGGAGGTGTAAACCTCTTATAACAATGTCATGAGCATAGGCCCTTAAAGGGAATGTGTCAGCTCTATATCATGCTCACAGCCGCAGACACAGGCAGATAACCAATAGGAAGATGATACCTAACTGAATGAGTTTTTTAAAGTTATAAAATCATGTTTTCCTTCTAAGCCCAGGAGTTGCATTGCTTGGCTGAGCTGTAGCATGTACTCCCCCACCCTCTTTGCACTTATACTTAGAAGAAAAACACAATTTTATAACTCTGAAAACAGTCAACAGCTAAGAGACAGGGATCATTTTACCTCACTTGTTTTATTAGCTACCTGCCAGTCTCTGCCGCTCTGAGCATGATATACAGCTGACAGATTATCACTCTGAAAATGCAACTAGTCAACGTACAGCCCTCATAGAAAATAACTAATATTACAATGATTTGTCCTAATAATAATAATTTTCATCTCATCCATCCGACATGTATTTAGCTCTGTTGTCTCTGTATAATTGCTACTTCTTCTTTACATTTGTTACTGGGACAGGCCTATTAAACCAAGGCTACACCATATAGATGATTTAATTACAATCTATAAAAGTATCTATTAGCCCATTAAAGTGATGCTATGTGATAGATATTCCAGTGACAGGGTCTCTTTAAGTAAATGAACCGATATATAATTTGAAAATTTGTAATTTTGAGTCTTTTAACAATGTTTATTAAAACCCCACTCTGTGCATTATAACTAAAATAATAAAAAAAAAAACTTGTATAATTAACCTCCCCACAATATATATCTATAGAAAAAGAATTAATAGAAAAGCAGTGTTAGTTGCTAAGCAACTGCTAAGTGAAGTCACTTTAAGCCATTATCTACTGGTTGTGCAAACAATTTGGTTGCATTACATTATGTTTAGCTATCAGGAATGAAAAACCTCAAAAGTAAAATGCTGAAAGGTTCGGATGATATCACTGGTAATATATTAAACATAAGAAGGATTTGTAAGGGCACTTTTCTAATCTGTCAGCAGATCTGCGTTTGTGTTGTCTCCTGGAATCCGAAGTCTATTAGATTGGAAAGGCCGGACCTGGTGTAGGACGTCTGGCACCATTTTAAAGGGACTGTTCTATAATAACTTGATTGTGAATAATATGTTTTTTTTTTTTTTTATCCTTATCCGTTCAAATCCTGTTACTGCCCTCTGTACACGTTCATTTGCATTTTCATTGACTTCAATGGGACGAACACAGTATACTTTTACTAAAAGAGTTTACGGATGGCTGGTCGAAAGAGTATATTTTCTAAATGGTCAAAATGACCAAATCAGCCAACAGATAAGTGTTTGGCCTGTTTTTTGGCTGATTGTTTGCTCTATTATAGAGGGTGATGAATACCTGATCATTCCTGTGTAATAGGGCTCCAGAAAAAAGGAAAAGTCAAAGGAGAGGAAGCAGACTGAGCCCTGTGCAGCAGTATACATGTTACAGGCATTGTGTAAATCCCAGCCCAATCAAAAGAGGCAGAGACAATTGGTTGGCAATAGTGAGCATGCTTGGTCAAGTATAGTGCTCAATCAAGCCATTGGGTTGTGTAATTGAGCTGGATGCTAGACCTAGCACCTTGTAGTGATCAGGTAAAGGTGGCAAAATGCCTTTATTAACTGACGGCTGAACAAGCATTCACCTGTCAGTTATATCTCTTTGGTTAAACACTCAAGCCTCCCATTGACTTCAATGTACTTTCTGACTTGTACTTCCCACTAGAGATGAGCGAACCTGGAGCATGCTCGAGTCCATCCGAACCCGAACGTTCGGCATTTGATTAGCGGTGGCTGCTGAACTTGGATAAAGCCCTAAGGCTATGTGGAAAACATGGATATAGTCATTGGCTCTATCCATGTTTTCCAGACAACCTTAGGGCTTTATCCAAGTTTAGCAGCCACCGCTAATCAAATGCCGATCGTTCGGGTTCGGATGGACTCGAACCTGAACCCGGTTCGCTCATCTCTATTGACCACTTGATCAATGAAAAATGCTAAGCCCGAGTAACAAGCGCTTGAGCATTATTGCTCACTCATTACTAGTAGGCAATAGATTTACATGATTGCAAAGCGTCACAAGATGACATCTGTTAGAAATGACAGTAACATGAATTATTCCAAAACATATAAGATACTGGAACCAAAGAGGCAAATAAAAGAACACAGGAAAAGTCAAAGGGAAGCAAAAGACAGCGGTTCTGTGGGCAAGACACACGTGGTGATCCCAACATAGTCTACTAAAGGTCGGGGACAGGTGATTGATCAGAAATGGCCAATCATCATTTACTTTCCTTGAAACATTGTATTGAACCCAATGGCTACTATCTCTCGATGATATGGCCTTATAGGATCAGAACAATCTGAATCACCTAAGTAACCTGAACGGAAATCTCTCCAGTCTCCCATCGATCTGAACCACTTGGCTATTAGTATTTTTCATCTACTGTGTTCCCATCTTGCTTTACCCTGACAGTGACTTTCATGTAAAACAAAGCATGACACAAAGAAATATGGCATTCCAATATATCATCAATTATCTATCCCGGATGCTTAGTTTTCATTGAAGCACGTTATTTGTCATTCTAGTGTAGTGCACTGTGAAATGACAGTCAATTAACAGATTATTGATTGAATATCTCATTGTTTCAGCAGACTGCAAAAAAAAAACCAGCGGAAAAATACTAAATTTTCTTCTCAATACGAGAATCTACTAAAAGTTTAGGTACAAACATGAGATGACTGTCATAGCTGCCATTTGCTCTATGTAAAAAATGTTAATCTCTTCTCCTTCCCTGACAGATAAGGAAGCCTCTGATAAAATGCAGATCAAAATCGAAATTAAAACTGTCAATACAAGAGCCGCGAAAGTTTCTCATTTCTACGTAGCGCGCTTCACTTGGCGGCAAAATTCCCGAATAAATTTTTAGCACATGACAAGGTGCCATTTATAAACCCTGATAAAATAATGATAGATATGCACTTCCAGGTGGAAAAGAAATAATAATAAAAAATTGCAAAGCATCAAAAACAACGGTAGTAGAAGAAATAACGTCTTTAAAAAAACATTTTAAATTGGAATATTTATCTATTTGAAGCAGGGGAAAAAAATGGAAATGGAATTGTCAATCGAAATGTCAGCTTTTCAATGCCTGTAATAATACGGTGCCATCTAACATACTTTTATTGCTAAAGTTGCCTATGAAATGATAAAAAAGAAGCGTTTTTCTTGATTGTTTGGGAGGACATTCATCTGTATATTTATGTCTGTGTGTGTTTTACACAGTAAAATCAATCTCGGCAAACATGTCTGGTGTAAGAGTTTTATAGGGACTGTAAAGCAATGCTGTATCCCTCGGTGAGGATGCAATATTACTGACTCGAGAAGGAGATTTCTCATACAAATAAACATGCAAAACAAAATCCATCTATTCCACGGCACAAAATGTAACAAATAAAAAGAAAAATCAAGGACATTGTGTTTTTAATAAGTATTTCCCGTCAAAGTGAAAACAATAGCTTAGCATGGGGTTTGCTAAACATGTTTTTTTAAATGCTATTTTTTTTATTTCTTTATTTTTTTTTTCAGGGTGGGGGCATCGCTTGTTGAAAAAAAAAAGTGAAAAAGTTGCCTTATCTTATTCTGGTAAATGAAGATTTGATGTACTACCAGATGTAATAATGTAATACCAGGTGGTTCTATTAAAGGAGAAGTCTGGCGAAAATTTTTATTAAAGTATTGTACTGCTTCCCAAAAGTTATACAAATCACCAATATACACTTATTACAGAAAATGCACGTAAAGTGTTTTTTTTCCCTGCACTTACTACTACATCAAGGCTTCACTTCCTGGATAAAATTGTGATGTCACGACCCGACTCCCAGAGCTGTGCGGGCTGTGGCTGCTGGACAGGATGATGGCAGAGGGATGCTCAGTGTCCCTCCAGTGCCCTGTGTCCCTCAGTGTCCCCCTGCCATCATCCTCTCCAGCAGCCACAGCCCGCACAGCTCTGGGAGTCGGGTCGTGACATCACCATTTTATCCAGAAAGTGAAGCCTCCATGCAGTAGTAAGTCCAGTGAAAGAAGCACTTTATGTGCATTTCCCATAATAATTGTATATTTGTGATTTGTATAACTCTTAGGGGGCAATACAATACTTGAATAAAAAAATTCCGCCGCACTTCTCCTTTAAGCCATGTTTACACAACGTATGAGTCTCTGAAAAGATCATCCCGGACGCTACTGCAGTACATGATGTCTATGTTCCCCCATATAGACAGGGGTCACCTTTATGATATCATAGAAGTACTTTTATGGAACCTTTGTTATTAAACATCAAGCCAAGCCACAGAAAGGTGTGTTGTCTAATTCATTGTTGTTGTATATTGGGTATCATCTGAGATAACTAGAACCCAGACACTAAGACTATGATCACATCTGCAATAGAAGCTCTGTCCCCTATCACAACATCTATGTATAGAGACAGAAAAAAAATAAATGCAGAAGAAGAAGAAGAAGAAGAAGAAGAAGAAGAAGAAGAAGACTTTTTTGGAGGTAGGGGCAAAAATTCAGTAGTTTATGATGGATGTCAGATGAAAACCTGACAGACCCCATTAAAGATGATAGGATCCCTTGGGATCTGTGTGTGTCCATCATGCAATGGACCATCCGATTTTGTCTACCGCTCTTAAACAGAATCAGACCGTGAACAGAGCCTCTGACTCAGATGTGAACCTAGCCCAAGGGTGCTGTTCAGGTTTTGAAGCTTCTCGACAAACAAATCATCAGGCCCCTATCATCTTTATTGGGGTCTGTCAGGTTTTCATTTGACGTCCATCAGGCCATTTGAAAAGTCCCAATAAGAACAAAATCATATATATATATATATATATATATATATATATATATATATATATATATATATAACTTTCTCTAGAATTTTTAAGGCATAAAAAAAAATCATATTTCCGCTGTCTCAGCACATTATAAGGTGACTGAGGTGACGATGCCTCCATGACTAGATGTATAGATGTTTCAGTACATGATTAAGTGCTTGATATATGATCATTAGAACATGATATCAGATGATTGATAATTATACATCAGATAATCAAAAAATTTCCTTAAAGCGGATCGGAGGTTTCCTTTTACTTAGGTGACAAGCAGTGTGATAGAGAGGATGCACATGAAGCTTATTCTCTATCTTCGAGACATTTCCTTGCTGTAGTCACAGAATGATGTATTTTTGGATGGAAGGAAAGAACAGCAATAGCATAACCTCACACCACGATATTATTTATGTCATCTATGTGACCTACACAATGGTTAATGATCATGAACCCGAGCATATGCAAGCTCATGGATCCAAGTTATCATTCTAGCAGTGTGTAGGTTCTCCATTAAAAAGATGACAAATAGCAAGCTTTGGAGACTATGTAGGTCACATCATCAGGCAAGGTTAATGAACCATGTCTGATGAAGAGACCTAGGTAGTCTGGAGAGTTGCTATTTGTCATCACCTTATCGGTTAGCCAGTAAAAGGTATAAACTACTGAGAGTTCTCAATTTATATTGTATCTACAGTATCTACTTGTTAACATGGTACAAGGATATTTTAAGTTCTTCACAAAGCCGAAGCACAATGTGACCGGACACGATCGGCTTCCACCAATTTGTTCGGTTACTGTACGTTACGGATATAAAGTTTTTGTCTGCAGCTGAGTGATGTAATGTACTTAGATATTTCTTCCTGTGTTCTGTCTCTGCCTTCAAGCTTTGCACACACTTGATTTCCTTGCAAATGCAAGAAAGTACAATTGAAATCACGACTGAATTGAGAAAATGAGCATACAACTATGTCTGCTCCATTAAACAGCATTGTTGATTCGAAACTATATGAAAGTCAATAAGTTCCTCATTTGGTTCAAATTATGTAGCATTTAAATTGAGGTATTACCTGGAAATGAGTGAAATAACGTCTCAATGATTAAATTATGCAATATTAGTGTTCCTTTTCAAGGGATCGGAGAAAAATATACTAAAATATTCCAGTTCAAGTGCAAAACTTTGAGAAACCTATCAATATAAACTGGATTTATTGGGGTTCACTTATGTAAAATCCCATTCTGTGTGGCCTGTTTATGGTTTTTTCCAGGACTTTAGTACTTTTGCTTATCCTGGGACCCCTATTGGCCATAAGAATGAAAGCACTGACATTCAAAATCAAGAAAGAGCGGTGAACTCCGGAAAGTCACTCAAAGAGGATTTGCTCAAACCTCCTAAAGTCAACACAAAAAAGTAGGTTTTGGACAAATCTGAATAATAATAATTAAAAAAAAATCCCTTTTGGGGGGGGGTTTGGGGCATTTATGAACCTTGTGCCCGTGGTGCATGTCAGGGACAAGGCACAGATTTGCCTCTTCTTCCTGGCGAATGCCCTGCTCGCCTAATGGGCAGTAAGGGGGGTGCAGCAAGGTGGGGAGGAGTCGTGGCTGTAAGCAGGTGAATCCGGGGATGGGGCCCAATTTAAGACCAGTGTATAAAATGACCCCCATAATGCCAATCCCCCCCATAGCAGTTTTTCCCTGTGTCAACAGCTAATCAAGACCGTAACCTTAATGGAAAAACATATAAAATTACAGCCATAGGATAACACAGGGTTTATTCATACTACTCACTGTAACAAGGACCTATTATATAATAAGCAAATAAAATAGTCAAATTCTAGTTCAGACCAAGTAGTAACTTTTGTATTGTCTGTGTAAAGTCACCAGCACAAAGCATTGCTCAAGACTCCATTGTCATCTCGTCCCTTTTATCTGCACAATGTAAAAGCCGGACAGCATGGAGGAACATTCACATCTCTGATTGCTTTCTAATTCTCTAAATGGATGCAAATCTGTATTGTGAGTTTTCACAATGCTCTAATTACATACAGAGCCGTCTAGTTCCGTCCAATTTAGAATGAATTACTTTAAAATACCCATGAAAAATAGATAAAACACTTAACAGGTGCAGTGGGAGAAGAGACTGATAAAAGTGATCTATATAGGTGTATAGGAAACTGTTCTAGAATTCTAATTACCGATAGTGATTGACAACGTATTCGCTTCGTGCAAAATATCATTGCTTTCTGGATACATATGAGACAAGTAAGGAAAGAATAGACTTGGGTATACAATAGAGGCAGACCAGGAGAAAGGAGACCAAGCCCCGAAGGGTCTCATTGTGTTAGATATTTAATGGTGAAAACTTATACTCAGCATTCGTCTACAACAATTACAGTATGTTGGCAAACAAGAATTTGGCCATGGACCATAATAAGGTCAAGGAACAAGAAGCGAAAATGAATCCTTTTTTTGAGTGTCAAAGCTGAACACCTCAATAGATGGCCCAGTTTGTCCCCACTCTCTTCTATGTATGAAACTAGATAGATAGATAGATAGATAGATAGATAGATAGATAGATGTACAAAGCCCAAACAATACATTTATGTTGCTTTGCTTTCCGAAGGGCCACTGAATATACTACATCCGCGTCCATTAATTGCTAGTCATTGGTATTCCTATCACCGACTGAACCACTGAAAAGTCTAAATTAGCTATGGACACCATACTGTGATTATTTTTTTCTCACAAACTGTACAAAGGAGTTGAAAAGGATTTTACATTACAATCTCTGCGTGAACAGATGACTATCTTTTTTTTTCTTTTACATTGCACTTTATTTTTTAAAGAACACTTTCCCGACTGTCCCACTGATCACTGTTCCATCATCATCATCCCCATCATAAGCATTGGCTCCGAATCCGAAATTAAGATTGTTCACCCCTCACCCACACTTTGATTATTCTCCTTGCATTTGTGAGCGGTTTGAGCTGGCACAATTTTCTCGCTTGCCTCCACTAGCTTCTCTGACATTCACATACTGATTGCTTCAGCGGTACAGGGAGACTTTTATTATTCCATGATTAAGTGACAACTGATTTCAAACTGGGGTCTGGCATACAAAAGGTAGACAGCTCTCTACATTTCTTGGCATCAAGAACATTGTTCTGTGCTATTGCTTCGATACTTGAAAGTTAAAACACTCGGGAAGCAGCAGTGTCGCAATTTAGGAGAAAACAGGTAATTATGTATTCTACGTCTGACTTTTAGCTGACACAAAAAAAGTTTAACCCCGATGCGCCCTAGAGAGACAGCGACGTAGCCTCTTCCTTCTCTTCTCCTCAAGGATCTAACAGTTCTTTGTCCTTGCCTTTCTCTCTAGTTGAAGAGTAGAATTCTGGCATTTGAATATTACTCGTTTTATTTAATTTAACATACATATTATTAAGACGACTACGTTCGTAGAGCATCATTTTCATCCAGTACAATATCATTGAAATAATAATATTGCAGGTCTTGTCTTTACAGTTTTTGTCTAGTGGAGGTGCTTTTTGTCTGAATTTAAGAAATCTTCCAATCCCCCCCCCCCCCCCCCCCCCCCCCATCTGAAAGACCTCTTAGAGATGAGGATTTGTCGGCCATGGGGATGGCCAACAAGTGCTAATCGGTGAGATTTTGCCTTTACATGGCATGACAAATCGAGAAGCTCGGGCTGCACAAACGGTCCCTGTGCAGATATGTATATGACTGTGCTGTCAGTTTGTAGATCACTAGCAGTGCATACTTACATCCACACTACTTGTGGTCATTGGTTGTATCTTAAGGCCCCTCTCCCTCTGGCTGTCAATAATTCTGGAGAAGTTGGAGGCCTGAAGTTACAACAGTGGCCAGAGGACCGGAGAACTAGATACCGGATCACAAGCAGCATGGTATGTATAGACTACTAGTTATATGGAAACTGACAGCACATATATTAACACAGCTGTGCTGTCAGTTTCCCTTTATTATCTTTATTGTCTGTACAAACCTAATTATACAAGTTCTAAACAGATGATCAGCTGATAGGGCATTTGCTTAGTCTTTGGCTGATCATGGTAGTTTTTACACAGGCCAATTATCGGCTCCAGAAACCTTTTTAGCAAAGCTCCTAGCCAATAACTGGCCCATTTAAAAGGCCCTTGAGAATGAAAAGGACTCCTAGCCCCTAAAGCTGGTCATGCAGATTAGCTTAACATTGGCAGACCCAACAATTTTGGTCTGGTTGACTAATGTGCATGAAGACCTTTTAATATTCTCCCAACAGATTATATCATTAGGGAGAAAGATTGGGCACAATTTATTTTTTTGTTCTTGGGTTTTGTTCTTGACTTAACCCCTCTTCCAAGGGGAAATACATGCACGTTCACTCAAGCTGAGCAGGCATGTGCATGAAGGGTCAGGAAAGATATCTATTGACTGAACAAGTGTCCTAATGTTTGTTCCGGTCATTGTTATTTCTTAACAGGTCTAATTTAACTTTTTGTGTCTTCCATCCATTTTTATGGGGTGTGACTGTTCACAATCGGCCATCACTCCATCAAGAAAAAGGACCTCGGACCCTTTCTTTTCTGGGACCACAGTTTAGTGTCGTAAAAGTAAGATATATGGCTAAATCCAATCACTGTGAGTGAATATTCTGAACTAAAGGAATAATGTCCTCCATCTGAATGTTTTGTTTCTTCCTTTTTTCAGTAGGAATTTTATCAACATAAGAACAGATTTCCGATTATGTCATTTCTCATGGCACCCTTCTGGGTCCATGTTTTGCCAAGGATTAAGTCTTAACATTCACCCATGTGCTCTGAATACAAAATGGCAAAATCTGTGCTTCAGAAATCTGCCATGTACTGTGTATTGTAATGCCAGATGTCTATGTGCAAGGAAATTGCATGACTTATTTATCTCCAGTGACTGCTCATTTATTGTCTCAGTCATGCTGAACTACACTACACTGAGATTTCTTCGTTACAGAGAGCTTCTTCCAGGTACTAATCTAAAAAAAGGTATTTTATGAACCATGAACAGCCATTTTGTGAATGTCTAGTAGATGAAATTAAGTTACTCAACTTTAAGTAAATGGGGGAGGGGGTATTCTTATTCTAGGAGCAGGTGGTACTGGATTCTTTTGGTTCCATTAGCACAGATATACTGTACTTACAATATAGAACTACAATCCTTACCATAAATATTCACTGTTATGGTGAATACAACAATTTAGCCAAGAGATGGACCGGATGTCTGTCTTTAAGGGGTTGGCAAACTGAAACTCATTATCTAGTGACAAGTGACATTCACTGTCCTGTTCCAAGACGACCAGGCTAGATAAAATATGGCCAGGACTACTAAGCTAGATAACTCAACTATCTAAAATGTTCAAGGTTAGATAATCCACCAATCCCAAGAGGATCAGGATAGATAATTGACTATTCCTTAAACTACAAAGCTAAATAGCCCATCTATCCCAAGAGGACTAGGCAGGCTTGATAACTCATCTACTTCTAAAGTACCAGACTAGACAACTTGCTTCTCCCAAAAGTACCAGGCTATACAACTCATCTATCCCAAAGGTACTAGGGCTAGATAACACATTTATTCCAAGAGCACACGGCTAGATAACTCGCTTATTCTGAATGTTCTAGACAAGGCAAAGAACTAATCCTAAGAGTACAGACTAAATAACTCATCTACCCCAAGAGTACAAGGTTAGATAACCCACTTACCTCTTGAGGCTTGACAATTCATTTGTCAGAAGAGAACTGAGCTATACAAATGACATATTCTAAAAGGAAAAAAAAAAGCTATAGTAGATAACTAAAAAATCCCCAAAGTATCAGGCTAAACAACTTATTCCAAAATGACCAGCCTAGACAACCCACCTATCCTTAGATTACCAGGCTAGACAACCAACCAATCCCAAGAGTACCAGGCTAAATAATTCATCTAGCCCAAGAGTACAAGGCTAGATAAACAACAAATCCCAAAAGGTACCAGGCTAGACAACTGATCCATCCTAAGGTTATAGGTCTAGATAACCCATCTATCCAATGAGTATCATTCTAGATAACCTACCCATCTAAAGGATACCAGACTAGACATGTCATGTAGACCAAGGGTACTAAGATAGATAGCCCATTTATCCATAAGAGTACCAGGCTAGTTAGCCTACCTATCCAAAGATTGTCAGACTAGATCACCAGTTCAATGGGTACCAGACTAGTTACCTTACTTGTCCCAACACTGTCATACATTTTTCTATAAGTCACTTTAGATTAATGAAGGGAATAGTATAAGTATTCTTCCAAGTTTGCTTGACTCTTTAACATATAAAACATACAAACACCTCTAAACTTGCATCCACTTTAATGTCAATCCCTCGCCTCGTACTGTTCGTCATTAATACAATATAGTTTTCTATTTCCTTTAATACCACCTTACTTCCAGAGAATTTGTTGTATAATTGTTCTCTTTGTTGTAACAATGCAATTTGAAGGCGGAATTTAAATAAAATGGCTGTATTCGGGGAAGAGTCGTCCTTTTAAGAGTGTGTTTTGAATATTAACATACCCCAGCAAATTAGTTTGCGCTCATTATCATAAGCAATTACTTACTGTTTAGATGCTTCCAGTGTTCTTCTGGCAAGTAATTTGCAAGAATTAAGACACAAATTTAAAATACTTTTCTACACTGTGCAAGAAGATTGTGTTAAGTACGAAGGTCGTGTATATATTAGTGCCTAATACATAGGAAATTATAAAAAAAGGAGAACTTAAGAAGAAAATATTCAGTCGTAAGCCTCTGCCGGATTGACTCCTATAATTAGATGTGCCAGGCAAACACTTTATCTCGATTAAACGTTGCATCTATAGGTGTCTGCTATACTGCTGCAAATTCTTTATAACAAATAAGTTTACAAGAGTTAAGATAAAGTTTATAGATTTCTTTCCCTTCACCTTAGATTACTCCATAAGGATTAGCAGGCACCCATACCACCATAGAATACAATAGAGGTGCCAGATTGATGAGCACAGAAGTGAATTAGATTGGGATACAATGTAAATCTAATAAAAATATAATACAGTGTTGTATACTGTGAATGTCTACCGGCCTTTCTGTATCCCCAAATGCCTTCAATTTCATATGGAGACATACAGAAGTTTGATGTTATGTTCATATTATAAAGATGTTCTTCAACTCGTCGACACAAGTGAATTCTGAGCCCATATTGCTCTTGTGGTTCATTTGCCAATTCCTAGCCCACTCGAGAAGATGGGCTCCATTATAAATCAATGCTCCTGCAATGCAGCAGAATGATCTCCGAGCTGTGGAGTGAAGAGCATTACCTCATGCTTCTCCCAGCTCCATCTAGAGATCGGCACTGAGACGATCAGCCAAAATTTAAAATATTTATCTCTCTGTATGTAATACCAGATCTATCCTGATAGAGAAATGCAATGGCTCTCCACAACCCAGTTCTATTACTGGGAAAGAGCTGGACGGCTCCAGTGAGATTTGCCCACAAACACTGTATTTCTCTCCACAAGGTCATCTCTAGAACAATACTGCTCATACTTCGCATTGTTCTCTGAGTGTAGAGTCCTGAGGTTTTAATCTTTAAGGTTATACAACATGCGCAATTAAGTATCTGGCTATAGAGCTCTTAACCCCCATTTTTCTTTTCTATAGAATAATGTAATTTCTTTCTATACATTGAATTTTCGAGCATTAACCTTGCACAATTAATGAGATAGTACATTATTTATTGACACAATTGTTTCTAAGGCCTAATTGTGTCATCTTCCAGATTTCATAATTATCTTTAAGTATATATCGGAGTGTGTAAGCAAATAGAGTCCATAGCGCTAGACAATGGTGGAGGATGAATCATTAGGCATCTAGACAGATTTGCTGCTTGGTAGTTTAGGAGTGTTGGCTGTGACCTATGTAGTTGTATTTACTGTCCATATTAGATACGACGATCGCCTCGGCGAGAAAATATTACACTATGAAAAAAGAGGACAAGCCAAGAAAAAGTCTATTTCCTTTCTTAATGTCATTGCACTGCATTATACGCTTGAGTAATGTTACTTGGTAATTTTATGTTTGTTTTATATCTTTCCCTCTAGAAGTCTGATTCTAAATGTCTGCTGGTTGCCCAGGGAAACTGTCAAGGTTTCACTGTCAGTCATGTGATAGCTCTGTACTAAATGGGTGATTGTCATATCAGCTTTTACAATGCATTGGTTTCTCCTGGCAGGAAGCAACCTTAATGTTAAATTCAGGATAGATGTATAAAACATGAAATAATCAGCACAATGCAAGCATTGCAAATTGTCTGCAAAATACGTAAGTCGAGTGGAACCAAGCCAAATATGCATGCGTATGGTGGGGTCAAAGTAATAGCTGTTGGCTTAAAAATGTTCAGCCAAAAGCGATGGAAGGTATATGGGCACCTCAAGGTGTATCTGTCATATAAAAGGCTTAAGCACCCGCTGATCATTAGAGTGACTAGAAAGAAGTTTGTACTGCTTCTCCCAAATTTCCCAGAAAAAGCGTCAGGGAACGCGCATAGCTCCTACCCCTCATTATAATGATCGTTGGGGACTGAACAACCAGAGCCCCACTCATATACACTTTTAACCTGTCCCTATGGCATGACTTTTTTTTTTTTGCCGTGCTCAGTTAAAATTCAGAACATATTTAAACTCAAATATTTTGTACAGTTTAACATTTTATAATCCCTCCTATGAATACTGTAAACCAGAAAATCTCTCCTCCCCTGAACAAAAGCCTTGATGGTAAGACTGGAAAAAAAAAAGTCCTGTGGGGGTGGGGTGGGTGCTTGACGGTCAGCTTGGACATTCAGGCCATAAACGCACCAGTTAATATTTCTTTAGGTTTCTATATCCGTAAACTAACTCAACACTCTGCAAGCAAGGCCACTTCTGTGCCGTGCCTCTTCCACTGCTGCACTGTATGGCGGTGCACAAAATATCCTGATCTTAGGTATGAATATTAAGAATCAGTGTTATAACTTACAGTATATGTAAGGAATCTCTTTAGATTGCTGGTACCCTGCTCTGTACCGATAATGAACATAAACCCAATATAGCTGCCTACTGACACTCCTTCCTCTCAGAGAAGTCTTTAACTAATGCAATAAAGATATCTTCTTAAAGGAGAAGTCCGGCGGGGAAAAATTATTTTGGGCTGGGGGAACATAATAAAGAAAGTATATTTACCTATGCTGTGCCCTGCTCCTAGACCCCAGCTGGCAGTCTTCTAGCTTGCCTGCAGCTATATCACATCCCGATTGATGGACAACCCACTTAGCCAGTCAGTGACTAGGGAGGGACATTGCTGCAGTTACTGATTGACTGAGCAAGCTAAATCCCACCCGTTTTAACATGTCAGCCGAGTCTTTACATTTCCCAAAGCTGAAAGAAGATGACATCGGATGGAAGCCCAGTATGGGCACAGGGGCTGGTAAGCATCTTGTCTAAATGTCCCCTCCCCCCGTGGGTAATGAGAATCCTTACCTCCACACACACAGCTTAACTCATATACAAAGAAGGCGAATACAACATTTTGAGGTAAAAAAGATACATAAGACAAATAAGAATGAACAAAATGGAAAAAAAAAATACAGATACAGAGAAGTCCTACTGAACTTTTACAAAACGCAAGGTCTTTTATAAAACAGGAACCCATTACAGCGTGTGATGTAATGCATTAGCAATTGTACATCTGGTTAGTGCCTATAGATAAACAAAGCATTTAGAAATGAGACATACAGCGCTTTGTTATCTGGCTGACTAGGCAAGGACGGAATTTGGGCAGAATCCACACATGGTTGATTGCTGACATAAGAGGTGTCAGAAAGGAGATGCTGGTGGAAAGAGATTGAAGCACTTCAAGGTAATTAAGTTGATGAAGGTATAGATGCCACGGCAAGCAATATTCTGCGTGGAAGCGCTCATTGGGTTTTCTATAGGTTATTGACAGTCTTTTCGAACCTGCCATCGTGCTCTTTTAGCTTGGCAATCAATAAACAATGTAACTAATTTCTGCTAATTACATACTCCTTGATTCCGTAATGATTATTAATGAGGACTAAAGTCGGTCGTAATTACAACTCCAACCGGCAAAAGGGAAACTTCTGGATTTTCCTCAAGTTTATCTTGTTTAACTTTGGCACAATGTGAAGTTCCCTTTGATTGACCTTGTCTGGAGAAGCTTTTAGCTTTTCTAGCAAATAACACACCAAATAATACAGTGTGAACGCGATTTAGGCCTTAAAGACTTATATCTTCCCATTTTTATCAGAAAATTTCAGTCTCGGAGGAGAATATACCTTTACCTAAAGTGAATAATATGATGTGACCCACAGTTGTCATTATAGGGACTCACTAACAATATCCTAAAGCCATGTACTCCTTGAAAATAATTAAGTTGAATTTCCTTGGCTAAGTCACCTTTTTGTGGATGTACTGATAGCAGAAATAAAAAGGTGATTTATAGCTGCCTTCTAGGAAACATCTAATAGCAAATGAATCACTGGAGGAGTAACCTGCATGGGTTTGCATGGAAACAGTTGAAAACTATCTAGAGATGTCTATCTACCATATATCAGTATGACACCAAATGAGAGTCAGGGAGCCAAGTGCATGGTCAAGGGTAGATATAACATAAAATATAGAGGCACTGCTATATGGTACAATAACAAGGATGTGCAATTGGATTGTAAATTACAGATAGCAAATATCCAAATTGTTTAGAATTGTCATCTGTGTAAACTAGATAAAGTGGCTCAGGCTGTATCCAAGATAACCCTCCTGCCCTTGTAGGCAAATCCCACCCTGCTGCAATGTTGATGATCCTGGTTTGTATTGCATAGGGAAAGTCATTGACTAAAACCAGTTCAGAATTTTTGGGTTGGTTTTCTTTATATTATGTATACTATTCCATGACTCTGTGCATTAATAATAATAATAATAATAATAATAAATCCAAAACTTTAGTAAGACTTGAAGCAGGAGTTCTCAAAGGAAACCCACGTAGACTTAAGAAGAATAAGAAATGTAGATGATCATGTAGTTAAAATCGAGGACTCAATCTTGTAATATTGAACTTGAATTTAGTGCGTAAAGTTACTATGCAATGTAAATGACTAGAAATTTAGTGCAAAACAAGGAGGAGGAAGAAGGGTTAAAAGCATAAGGACCAAAATGGATGTAAGAGATGACATTGACATTGTTTCTGAAACCAGCAGGTCTACACCTAGAGTAGAAATTCCTTCACCCGTCACATAGAAAAGACAACTTTACTGCCACTGATTGACTGAGTAGGAAATTTCTTGTTCTGACTCTGATCAATAAGGGTGGTTATTAGAGATGAGCGAACCTGGAGCATGCTCGAGTCCATCTGAACCTGAACTTTCGGCATTTGATTAGCGGTGGCTGCTGAAGTTGGATAAAGCCCTAAGGCTATGTGGAAAACATAGATATAGTCATTGGCTGTATCCATGTTTTCCAGACAACCTTAAAGCTTTATCCAAGTTCAGCAGCCACTGCCAATCAAATACCGAACGTTCGGGTTCGGATCGACTCGAACCCGGCTCGCTCATCTCTAGTGGTTATGTTATGGTTCCGTTTATTTAACAGGACTCTGATACAATTCTAAGCTCTCTCTCTCTCTCTCTCTCTCTCTATATATATATATATATATATATATATATATATAATTTTTTTATTTTTTTTCTCAGGAATACCCCTTTAAGGATCCTATTTCATAACACCATAGTTGTAAGAACAGGGCTTGTTGGATTATTTATCGTTGTCCTCATTTCCCCTATTACACCAGCAGCTGTACAGCCAATAAATAATTTTTTTTTTAATGGGCTTAAAAGATGCAATCAGCCAACAAATGTCCGCTTGTTCATTGGGTTATTGAAGCAGCCCAAGCTCTTGTCATCAGCTACTACTACTAGGTGTGCAGCCAAATGGTGAAATACAGCACTATATGGCGATTATTCAGATCAATGGGTAAACATGTTTTACAAGAGCAGAAGCTGATCTTTTCAGGTGCTCTCCGCTCTTGTATACAGCAAACACCCTATATAACAGCAGTATGACCAAGCTGGGTATATAGAAAGGGATTTTCATGATGGCATTGCTCATTTAAATCCTATGAATAAGGGTCCTATTACACAGAGTGATTTTTAACAATTAACGACTAACAATAAAAGATCTAAAACAAGATTTTTTATCGTTAACTTGAAATCGTTCACCATTCGTTAGTCACGATCGTTACTATGATTGTTCTTGCGATCGTTACTATGATCGTTTATTCCTCCTAATCCCAGCAAAACAATGAACAATGTGCAATTACACTGAATGATTAGTAAAAAAATGCAGAACTTAAGCCAACGAATGTGGTATTACAGCGAACGATTGGCAAACAATTATCGATTATTTTACGTTCAGATCTAAATCAATGATCAATGACATACGAACGATTTTTCGATCGTTGCCTGCAATTACACAGGACGACTATTGTTTAAATTCGAATGATATAACAATTTTTCACACGATAATCATCCCGTGTAATAGGGCCCTAAGAAAAAAAGAGTTGTGCTAACAGTTACTTTTCAGGCAGGGAAGTTGATTTGTAAAGATACCCTAGAGATCGAACAATCTTCACAGAAAACTTTCCTCCTTTGTTCACAATCTGTTTAGTTCAGATTTTCTCTCAGTCAATTTCCTTCTAATTTTGAAACATCAAATATGTGTAGGCTGTTCAACAATACAGAGTGTGCCTTGCCTCCACATTATGTACATTATTAACATTGTTTAGATGATAGTGTTAATTACTCATTACAATGGCCAGGCTATCCCATTGTGGAGCACTTAAACGATGCAAATGAGACGGATAATGCATTTGACTGCCCTCTGCCAGTGAGATGCTGAGTACTTTTAATGCATATAAATATCTCAGTGGACAATCGAACACCTGCTTTGCAATGTGCTGCAAACTCCCCTTGATTAATTGAATTTACTTTTTTTAATTACATTTCCCATTTACAATTACCATGTGCCCACATTAAAAGATGCAGTAGTTTTGATGGTTTTTACAGTATGTGCTGGAGATATAATCGAGCTCCCCACTGTCTACTTTTTAAGGGTTTAAAATGCAAATTTATAATGAAAGGTCAGGCTTACAATCTCTTACAAATTCAGAAAATCATCGCAGAGTACTTTATAAGGAAAAGGAGATGATTAATATTCACGCTAAATATTTTTGTAAATAAAGGATGAGTTTTTCGTCTATGAGAACATGACTTGAAGAAGACATTTACTGACAAGGGGAAAGGAGGAAATTTTCTCTTTTCTATTTACAGAATTACAGATGTGTCCAGCCTTACCTTTCCTTTAGTTAAAGACCCATTAAACACAACAACATAACCTACAATCAAATAACTAAAAGGCTTCATTAACATAACAGTCACTCAATCTCAATACACAGACAGGCATGACATGGCAATATATATATATATATATATATATATATATGTATATAGTGAAATGCTGGTAATCTCACACCCTTCATCTCATAATTTATTGAGTTTGGCGATATATGTATATATTTCATTTCATCTTCAGAGCTTTAGGTCGATTTCCCAGATACATTGGCACAATCATATGAACTATTGTACTTTCTGCATTACTCCAGCTGAAGGATATATTCACTTATGAAAAATTTGTTGCAGAACTTCCTGAGGCAGCAAATCAGTGCTATTTATCTGAATAGGCTTGTTTCACTGGGAAGCTCATGAATTTCTACAAGCTTCATTCAGGGCAAACAGAAAGAAATATTTTCATCAAATCTGCCAGGTGTAAATATATCTTTACAGTTCTGCTAGTCTTAATGCTAACTACACCATTTTTCCATGGTCTTTACTGCCATTGCCATTTTTGTGTCCTTTGCAAAAGGGTATTATTTTTCCCGACCCCATGATTTATATTGGACATTCTAAATGTATTCCATATTCAGCACATTCTACATCCAGTGTGAATACAGCAATATTAAGCATGTGCAGTTTTGTTTGTTTGTTTTACAAAAAATTCTGTCCATTACCATATACTGACCCCGCTAACAATGTGATGTGATGAAAAAATCTGAAATTTAAGGTGTGGAATCAGGAATGTTATAATTTAAAAGTTTGGACAATTTTCACATGTGGCGACACCAGTTCTTATTTCTTTATGTTTGTATTGCATCGTGGGGTGCCATGGGGGAATCCACTGAACACCTATGAGAACTGTTAAAACTGTTTAGACACAACACTCCCTATTACCAATAGGTGCCGTTGGCAGCTAGCAGCTAGCACCCACTGAGTATGATATAGACCATTCTGTCTCCTGCACAGATCATACCATCCCACCTGACCTACAGCAGTACCATTACCTTAAAGGGTTAAACTAACCCATAAGAAACTCATTCTAGTGGCAGGAAATTTACCTAAAACATTGTTAGAAATATTGTTTTCTCCTGGCCGTCTTAGACTCAATCCATCATTTCTTCAATACAAAAAGATAAATAATAGTTGTATTCCAGTCCACTTGAAACCAAGCTGACCTCATCAAGGTCAATAATCTAATGTGAAATATGAGCGATGAGGTATGCACAAGGATTGACTGCGAAAACTCTGTCTATGGTCAGAAGTTATCAATGCAAAACATTTCAAGTCCCCAGGTCCCTTCCAACTTTCACACTGTTCTTTCCTACATGTTGTTGTTCCACTTATGCATCATCTAATGGAGACCAAACAAACAGCGGGGCTTCACAGTGTTCACATGAAACTCTTTGTGACACATTCCTGCTCCCAATCATTACTATCATAAAATAAAGTAATCTCCAGATAGCGGCTACAGAACACAACATACTCCAAGTATGGCTGCGAAAGGCTCACAGCAGCGTATAATTGTGGGACTCTGCACGATTCACCACTATAGTCTATAATCTCATGCTCCAGCTGATTCCTTCACAAAAAAGGATACATTAAAATGACAAAATCCTCTAAAATTTTCTTTAAACCTAATCTCTGGATCTCACATCCCACCTGGAAAATAGCCATGGACATTGTCTATTCCTTTTTTTTTTTTTACCTTGACGTATTTAGGTGAACATTGAGTCATAAATTCACCACGGGCATGCTACAGGAAGATGGGCAAATGATTGCCATCATTTAAAAGGAATTAACCAGGCATTAAAATAGGAAATTATACAGATGAGCAAGCATGCAACAATCACCAACAGGAAATATTCTCTCTTCATCATAATTGTAGAGACAGAGATCTGATGTTTTACAGCACTAGTATAATAAAATATGCCTATATATATATATATATATATATATATATATATATATATATATATATATATGTATTTTATTCCTTCGAGGTAATCTGCAGCTCATCTACACTCCATTCATGTCAGTTCTAAATCTGATGGTAGATATCTCAAGGATTGTTTGTGCCATAATCATCTTCTCTGCCTTCTCCATGAAGATAAGCCAATCAGCCTATTATTGTGTCCCCCCCTCATGCTACCGTAAACAGCTCTAACATATCAAGAAAGAATCCAGAAGACTCCAGAAGACTCCAGAAGATGTCCTCAGAATCAAACTTTTTTTTCCAAGCACATCCCACAGATTCTGAATCAAATTGAGATGTAGAGAATTTGGAGGGTGAGTCAACAAGCTATAATTCAAACCATTTCTAAACAATTTTTCCAGTTTGGCTATGAATGATCGGAATCGGCTGCCATGAAGAGGGGGGATTGGTCTGTACAATGTTTCCTGGTAAAATAGTACACTGCCTTCATCAGCTTGTCTTCTTCTGGTGGTACATCCTGGTGACCAATTACATTCTTCCTCTTCCCAATATGATGCTGATTTGCTCATTGCAGACACTTTTGGTTTTGGACAAGGTTCAACATTGGTTTATTTGGGCCAATGTATCCCATACCATAAGTTGTCTGTAACATTGGACCAGGCTGGCTAACCTTCCCTCCTCACATTAATCAACCTTGAGCACTCCTAAAACCTATCACCAGTTCACAAGTTTTCTTTCTTTCTTTTGACCACCTTTGGTTCTTGACCAATGTAAATGGGAGAACCTAATAAGACCTACTGTTTTAGAGGTTATTGCAATTTAACCCCTGTTAAAGTTGCTCTGATCTTTACATTTGCCAATTTTCTCTTGCTCTCAGCACATCAACTTAAGAATTTTTTGTCTAATATATCCTAATGAGACAGAGGTCACAACCAGACCTCGTTGTCTTAAGTGTCCCAAAGGGGAAAAAAAAACAAAAAAAAAACAACACTAGTATTATAAATGGCACAGGGCAGACAAACAACTCTCTTACAGATCTTTTATTGTGGCTCATGAGCTTCAAGTTATTCTGTTTAGATTGGATCTTATGATATGATTTTATGTTTCAATACTCAATGAATGAAATGCTTAGTCATATTTTATCATGTCTTATTAACAGTTCTACTTTATCTAGACTCATAAAATGCACCATTTACAATCCACCACAATAGAAAACTGAATACAATCTAATTCCATCCCATAAAACCAGCCTCTTATAATTCAACCCAAACACACTCAGGATATTGAAAAATACGCCAGCAGATTTCTTCGTGATGTATGACCTAGTGCATTGTGTTTACTTTCTGGGCCAAGTAACCTTTTTCCATGGCGTTTTCCTACTGACTCACTCAGCATCTATTATTTTTCTTTGTGCTAACATTTTTTTTTTCTGTTAGTGATGTTTCTTGACCTATGTGAAGCAGAAGAGCAAGGAGAAGCAAAGTACAAGGAAGCCGCTGCCACTAAATCACGGTGATGTCTGTTTATTAATCTCAAGTTTCTCTCCCTGAAAAATCTCCTGATAAGAATGTGTTATTTTATATGATACAAATCAATAGGAATAGGAAGTGAGGATTGTTATTAATAAATGTGCAAATATAAGTGTATCTTCTACAGAAACCAAGTGATACAAGGGAGTGTAAAGAAGGGGTATCATATATTAGATAGATAGATAGATAGATAGATAGATAGATAGATAGATAGATATTTATTATCTATCTATCTATCTATCTATCTATCTATCTATCTCCTATCTATCTACAGTATCTTCTATCTATCTATCTAGCTATCATCTATCTATCCATCCATCCATCCATCCATCCATCTATCTATCTATCTATCTCCTATCTATCTACAGTATCTTCTATCTATCTATCTATCTATCTATCTATCTATCTCCTATCTATCTATCTATCTATCTATCTATCTATCTATCTCCTATCTATTATCTATCTATCTATCCATCCATCCATCTATCTATCTATCTATCTATCTATCTATCTATCTCCTATCTCCTATCTATCTATCTATCTATCTATCTATCTATCTTCTATCTATCTACAGTATCTTCTATCTATCTATCTATCTATCTATCTATCTATCTATCATCTATCTATCCATCCATCCATCCATCCATCTATCTATCTATCTATCTATCTATCTATCTATCTTGTAGCATAAAAATGTGGCTTTGTTATAAATGCACCACAACTATCCTGGGGAGAATTTTCTAAAAACAACAACAACAACAGCCGTTTAGTAACAGAAAATACTTTATCTTGTAAATAAAAAATTCATCCAATAGCGGGAGCAGTGTAATTCCTTCATAATACCGTTCTATTGCCAATTCTTCCCCTGATCTCTCTGATGGCATATTTCCTGATAATGTTTCCTGGCTTATCTTTAATATGTTAGGCTGTGTAGTCTAACACTTTAAAATGTGTCACTACCTTATTGAATCCGGCATGGATTACTGCAATAGGGCCACATAGTTTGGCGAGATAAAGTGATTTTCTGAGTCACTGAGCAAAACAAAAATTTAGTTTGCATTAAAAGAATACACCTCTGCATGTTTTCTTTTTACTGAACTACTGAACATACGGCAATGAAGACAGGGGTGATGGATGGTATTTGCGTTTTATATGTAAAGGTTAGCGGAGATGAAGCAGAGTTGGACTTTTTAATGATTATGTTTTATCTGTGGTTTTTAGGCAGGATTGTAGGCAATTACGTTAACTGGAAATACGGTTCAGTTCTATTATATTTACATGTACTTAAAGGGGTTATCGAGGCTTAGAAAAACATGGCTACTTTCTTCCACAAACAGCACCGCCCCTGTCCTCTGTTTGGGTGTGGGTCTTTGTTCCATTAAACTAAGGTAACTTAGGTAACTGGGGTAACTTAGTTCCATTAAAATATATGGAGCTGAATTGTGATACCACACACAACCTGAGGACAAGGGTGGAGCTGTTTTATCCAATGTGGCATAATGCTTTAATTAAAAAATATGGGAAAATATGTATCATATGTTAACACCTAGTAATGAAATGTCTATTTGCTGATTTCTCGAAGATTGGGCAGCCATAATTCCCTATTAATAAGAAATTAAGCAGAAATGCATTGATTAATTGGTTACACATTTCTAAAGCTACAGTACTGTATATACTATAGGATGTTTATTAGGCTAGGGATCCACTTTAGCCATAGAACGAGTTGTGCTCCCTGTTAGTCCCCTATTGCAGCTTACCTAATTTAACGGGGTCACATTATGACTAGAGATGATCGAACATCGGAAAATCATAGGTTTTATAGAACTCGAACCTTGTTGAACCTTTCGCATTTGATTCCCAATGCCTTTCTGGTCCGTGGGAAAGGAGGAGATAGCCAGGGTACCACCAGGAATTCTGGGGTTCTAGGTTGAATCCCAGAATTTCAGGCGGTACCCGGGCTGTCTATTTCTTCCCCATGGACCGGGAAGGCATCGGGAATCAAATGCGGAAGGTTCGACAAGGTTCAAGTTCTATAGAACCTAAGATTTTCCAATGTTTAATCATCTCTAATTACGACCTACAAGTAGCCTCAACCACAACCAGAAATACATTCTGAATTCATTGATACCAATTGTTATTTTCATAGTTCAGACCACTCGTAGGTCACGATGGAACTCCGTTTGCTTATATTAGCTATGATACAGCCTGATTCAGAATATAAGCTATGGTGCTAAAGTCGAGAAGCCTAAAAGTCTCAGATTTTACTAATTTTTACTGTCCCCACCTACAATGCGCCTTTCCTTTTGCTAATATCTTTTTCATGTAGCTTGAAGGGCCTTTCAACTACTTGGGGTTCCAGAGTTTATGGCCCGATACAGCACAACCTCCAAAATAGCTGAAAATTCACATTTATACCGAATTCTAAATTCCCATCTCACATCATGTCTGTGGCAAAGACAAAGCCGCCAGGTCTGATTTTAATGAGTCAGCATTAACAAATGAAGACTTCTCATTAGGTTGTAATAAGTCATTTCTACTTCATCTTATTGAGTTTTCCGATGCCTTTGTGCTGGGAATTGTCATATCTATTCAGCATTATCTCATTTCTCCTTTTCTCCAGTTTTTAAACTTTTTTTTTAATCTACAGCACAAATCTCAAATCTTTTTTTTCTTGATAAAGTGATTTGTGGCAGAATCCTTAGAAATACTTAGATCACTTGTACTGTGCCAGCATTTTCCCCTCTCAAAGTTCCCTGGTGGATTTCACAATATCTTTTTTATTTCTTCATTAAAATTTCAATCATGTCGGTGCTGAGGGAGAAGGCTAAAAATAATATGAAACAAGGTATAGTGGGAAGGGCATTAGGCCCTGTGGATTATCTAGAAAATCTGTCGCTATACTAGTCAACCCTGTAAAGTCATTTAACAATTATTATTATTTATTATTGTAATAAAAATAATAATAATTGGTCATTAATGATTATATACACAATTTTACATCAGCTCAGTCTATATTCACACTGCAATTGCATTTTTCAATAATTCAGCTAAAATAACTGTGAAAGGTTAGAGAGCATTACAGTTAGAGAGCATTCTTTTTGGGAGGATTCCCTAGAACCGGCTTTGCGTTCAATTAAGATTTCCCTGCTCCTGTGCACTAAGAGGCGAGAAATAGACTAATGCCTCCTCACTTAGTTAGCATTTGCTGGGCACAGTGCCCAGTCCAGCGAATATAGTGTTAGGGTCCGGGCGGCTGAATACAATCACAGGGTGGGGTGCTATTTTTTGGGAAATTCAGAGCAAATCCTTAGTAGAGAATCAATCCTCTCAACGCCAGTAAAAAAACACACACATATATGTATAGTTGTCTATAGCTATGTTCACACAATGTTAAAAAACAAACAAACACAGAAAAGGCATCCATTTTGCCGCAAATTAATTGACTTCAACGCAATGCATTGAAGTCAGTGGAATGACGGCTCCCAAATGCACACAGTGTATCAAACAACGGGCATCTGCGCTTATGGCAAAGTAATGATCAAGACAATTATTTTCAGATGTCTTTTGCAAACATCAGGCATTATTTTTTAGTTGTTTACACGCAATTTTTTTCCCCTACCGTTTTAACTATTAAATTTAACAGACTTTTTAATTAAAGACAACGTCTTTATCTTACAGTAGCTGTGGGTGATGTATTTCTGCATGTAACCCTTATGTAACCATTATGTATTATGTAATATAACATATTAATACTTACATAGAGATGAAGAAAATCCAGAACCTAAGTCTCCTAGTAAAATCTTCACATTATTGCTTCATCTTGGACACAGACATTAGAAAACGGGCTAAATTGCCCCTTTTGATGTGTTTTGAAATCTTAATATTTTCTTAGAATTTCCCTTTTATTAATCCTTGATACTAAGTATTACTTTATGGAAATGAACAAGGTCTTTTAAAGTAATTGAGCCGCCTCCTATTTGCTACTCAGTGTCAGGTTGATGAGGCATAAGGCGTACACATTTTTGTAGATCTGTGAATTTTAGATAAACAGCGACATTTTCCCTGTCCATACAGTATTCAGCTTTCAAGACAAATAAACCAAAACCTTTTAGATAACTCTTTTGTGGGAACGATATTAAGCCGTTCTAAGACTGTACACATTTTAGAGCAATTTATGGTAAAACTCCTATTTTCCCTCAAAAATCCATATTTCATCTTGGTTTATATTATATATTTACACAAGAAATTATTTTTGATGAGTTCTTTTTTTAAATGGCTCCAATTTTGTATCAACCAAAACCTTTCAATATTTTTATTTGCAATTTAAGTAATTGCAAAAAAAAAAAAAAAAAAAGATTGAGTTCACTTCAAGAAAGTGTAATCAAAAGGGAAAAAAATTACATTAAAAATCCTTAAAGGGAACCAATCACTTAAAAAACGCATGTATAGCTATGGGAATGTGCTGTAGCAGCACCCAGCACACTTCCCAAACATGCTTTTATACCCCCCGTCCCTGGAATGTACAAGCCAAAAACCTACTTTATAAACTCGGTGCCCTGTATGTAAATTACCCCCAAGTAGTCCTCTGGGCGGGGAGCTGCGGGCAAGTAGTCACGGTCCCTGGGCGTTCTGCAGTGCTAATCACGCCTAACGTTAGAGACAGCGCGCCTCTGATGACACCGCCACAAATATGCAGGCTAATCACGCCCAGAGGGGCGTGATTAGCACTGCAGAACGCCCAGGGACCGTGACTACTTGCCCGCAGCTCCCCGCCCAGAGGACTACTTGGGGGTAATTTACATACAGGGCGCCGAGTTTATAAAGTACGTTTTTGGCTTGTACATTGCAGGGACGGGGGGTATAAAAGCATGTTTGGGAAGTGTGCTGGGTGCTGCTACAGCACATTCCCATAGCTTTACATGCGTTTTTTAAGTGATTGGTTCCCTTTAACCACATAGATGAGCTGTGGGTGAGAAAAACATCTTTAGACCCTTTCAAAGGGATTGTTTTTTTGACAGATGCCTCGTGGAACCTGCATCCCCTTCATGTCAATGAGAATTTGCACTATTATTCGCATGATGGATATTTTTTATGCTTATTTGAAATCCACATCATAAAAAAAAAAGAAAAGAAATAATGAGTAACAAGTCAGTTTTTGTGGGAGGATTCTAGGATTCTGTTGGCCAGCCTGGACACAGATTAGCTTTATTAAATGGGACAAACTTATAGGCATACCAATGGTTTACATGGGGTTACATGATACATTTTTATGGCAACATTTTTAATAAATTAAATTTTTTAAATACTTTAAAAATGTTTTTATAAAAAGGTTGACCATTCTGTATCACTGTTACTTCCACTTAAGTGAAGACTTCCTTACCTCAGCAACGATATACAACAGATATACAACACAAACTACCCACTTAAGGCCCTATTCCACGGAAAGATTATCGGCCGTATTCGGCTGATATAGGTCATTACGGACGATAATCGTCCCGTGGAATAGAAGGCAACGATCAGTGTCTCAATGTCCAGCCCTACTTTGTTCTGAAAAGGATAAGCCAGCACCAGAGCTGTCTGGCTTCTGCTTACTCCTTTTCCATAGAGAACACATGAGCATTCAGCAGTGGTGGAGATTTACATGTATGCGGAAATCAGAAGTTTATGAAAGTCTATGGTCACATCAAGACACTGTGCAGACGTTGGAATTTCAAATGTTTCCTCAATTCAATAACATTCAAATTATTAAGCTTTAGTTGGATTGTCTGGCATTTGATTACCATTGGTGGATGAAGTTGGATGCAACCCTAGGGAGTACTGGTGGATATAGCTGTAGGCCATAGGTTTTATCTATCTTTTCAAAGACTCCCTAGGGTTGCATCAACCGGTCAGGTATTCAGATGCTGAACGCTCTAACTCCAGTATGCACAAGTCACGTTTATCTCTATTTATGATATTACTCTCATGTATATGTACGGTACAGTTGTATGGATATGAGTCACAATTTGACATAACTGTGTAATGACATTGCATGAAACCCTAAACTTATACATCTGTAAAAGGACATGAAAGCATTTCATGCTAAATAAATAATGCTGTGATATGTGGCATTTCTCCCTTCCAAATGTATGCTCAGAATTACTGTTGCTATATTGATAGGCCATGGCTACATTATACCCCCCCAATAGTTACATAAATCAAAAGACATACAGTATAGGTTTATTCTGTTTACTAAGCTGTCCTTGAATTATCACTATTTTCATAAACTTGATGGACAGCAACGGTTTCCCCTCAAATAAAACTCAATTATGCCAATAATGACATTTTTTTTCTCTATTCCTAGCCAGGTGTTTGTACATACAATTTGCCTCTTTTTGAATATAATTCTCTTCTATTAATTTATTTTATGGTTGGAACAAATATTTATCATGTTTTTTCAAGGGGCTCTATATTTGTAAAGTAAATATTTTAGGATAAAGGACTAAACGGAATCATCCAGTCAGTGAATAACTGTAATAAATGAGTTCAATCGACTGAGAATTACGACTTAATTACAGTCATTATGTGAAATATTCCAACATGTGCCATATACTTAAAGAGCATGTGTGCTCGGGTTGTCCAGGGATAATTTTTTTCCCCTATTATTTTAACAGGAAGTAAAAAATACAGAACGACTTGCCCACCCCCCACTGTGGCCCTTCAGATTGTGCCAGATCCCAGCCCCTATTCTGCTTCTAATAATGTGCATAGCTTACAAAATCTGCCAAATAGGCCGATCACTGGCTGCAGAGAAGACTCCCATCAAGCAATGGTTAGCTGAGTGGGCAGCTCCTTCATGTCATTGGAAGAAAAGACAGGGAACCAAGCACTTTCAGAATGACAGTGATGATTGAAATAGGTAAGTATCAGTTTTTTTTTTTTTTTTACTTAGGCACCACCCATGGCATTTCAAAAAAATATTTTTTTCTTGTGGACAACCAATCTATATATCACATACTCTAGTCCTATCATAATATGCAGTGTTGTCTAAGAAGAAATACATGTGTCCACCCTTACCTGTCCTTTGGTTAAGAATTTAAATAAAACACCATATAATAACTTGCTATAAGAAAACTCAAAGGACTTTACATACGAATAACTGAGTGTCACATAGACATATGCGGAGTCCATACTTAGTGATGGAGTTTCTGGGAATAATGTTGTTGTGAAAGCTGTTAATCTAACATCATTTATTTAAGAATACAGTATATTGAGTTTAAAGATGAATTATAAAGGAACACATCTGTGTAAAATAGTAAAATAAAAATAATCATATGCTCTTAAACGGAATTCTGCGTTAAAGGGGGAGGGGTCCTATTTCCTATCCGGTGGCATGAATAGTAGCTACAAAAAGTATTTCACCTCCTGTAGGGCCGAGTATAGCTAAGAATGAGATGTACATGGAATTATATCACATGGATACCTTGTAATCCCCTGTATCTCCTGGGGTGCTGCTGTTGGGGAGTTTTATGTTTGTTTTTAGGCTCTTACACAGGTTTCCAATTTCAGAGCATAATGAAATAGACTTAGGGGAAAATTTATCAAGGGATTTGCGCCTATTTTAGGTGAATAATTGGATCTTTCGTCCATCTTTCGTCCAAGTTCTATTTATGAACAAGTATTTGATGGGTGAATATTTTTTAGATGCAACTTTTTTTTTAATTTGGTTGTTTTGAATATTAACCCAAAATTCTTCATAATCCGGGATTAGCGTCTTATTTATCATTTGCGAATTTTTAAACCATTGAACAAACTGGTGCAAGCCTACGTTTGGTCAGACTCAAGTGAATTTGTTTGCAACTTTTTCCTTTTTTTTTTTTTTTTTGCAACAATTTTGCGACTTTTTTAAACAAATTCTCATCAACCTGCTACTTAGAACAAGCTACAAACTGAGCAATATCCAATCCTTGATAGTTTTATATTTCAAACATGATTTATTACATCTTTACTTATTGTTGTTTACAAATGTTTCTAGCAAATTAATGACAATATGAATAATTACCCCCTCACTACAATGTTTTCTCTATCAATATTATCACCTACAGGGATTCCATAAAGCGCTCACTGAAAGTCATTTCCACAAGCCATTACTGATACATTGTTCTTGTATATCGACAAGCTTTTTTTTTTTTTTTAATCCATCAAAATCTACAGTAACCAGAAACAACATGCCTCTAATATGAGTACATGCTGATCCACTGAAAAACAATATCCAATATCACATGAGCCAAATTGTTTGATGTTCAAGTCAGTGTCAGTTATCGAGGGATCTGAGCAGTGAAACCTGTTGTCGCATTCTGTGAAAACACGTTGGTCTATTATTACCTTGTTTCAGAATACATGAATGATGTTACCAGGGATATTCCATATAATATTGTACAATATCTTCTATCTATCTATCTATCTATCTATCTATCTATCTATCTATCTCCTATCTATCTATCTATCTATCTATCTATCTATCTATCTCCTATCTATCTCTATCTATTTCCTATCTATCTATCTCCTATCTAGATATCTATCTATCTATCTATCTCCTATCTATCTTTTATCTATCTATCTATTTAGCAATCCAATGTTGATCATATTTGGGAGTGCTGCCGTCATTGGATTGCTATATACCTAAACATTGGACCCTGGTGTGGCACCCTTGCCTTCACTGAGTGCTGTGGAATCTTTTTATCTATCTATCTATCTATCTATCTATCTATCTATCTATCTCCTATCTATCTATCTATCTATCTATCTATCTATCTATCTATCTCCTATCTATCTATCTATCTCCTATCTATCTCCTATCTATCTATCTATCTATCTATCTATCTATCTATCTATCTATCTATCTCCTATCTATCTCCTATCTATCTCCTATCTATCTCCTATCTATCTATCTATCTCCTATCTATCTCCTATCTATCTATCTATCTATCTCCTATCTATCTAGTTATCTATCTATCTATCTATCTCCTATCTATCTATCTATCTATCTATCTATCTATCTATCTATCTATCTCCTGTCTATCTAGTTATCTATCTATCTATCTATCTATCTATCTATCTATCTATCTATCTCCTATCTATCTAGCTACAGCCATTGTTTTAATGAAAACAGCACCCATTCTTTTATAAAATATTACATTGTGTGAACATAGCCTTAAAATGATCCTTTTCTCTCCCTTTAGACAACTTCATCATTACCTAGTGACAGATGAATTGATTCAGATCAATAAAAATTTAGCCAATTGTTGTTAATGATAATTGACCGGTAAAAAAATTTGAAATAATTAAGTTACTAGCCTAGAGATTATAAATACTGTACAATATGTTTGATTCCAGATAGTTGGTATTTATTGATTGTTTTTTCTTTTAGCTTACAGTTTTGTTCATTCTTCGCATTCCTCTCTGTGTCTGGATGGTTTGTACGACCTGTTTGGGTCATCATTATAAACCACCTCGAAATCCATAAATGGAAGAGGCTGGAGGACCTGACGTGTGAAGACACTAATGAATAAGTGTTTGGATGAGCTAAGTGTGAATGCGCTAATGACACGGCACAGATCTCGGAATATATTACTGAAGAACTGCAATTTCTAAATTTAAAAATGAAGGAATTAAACTTTGTAAAAAAGCCGACCTGGTTCAATCAGCAATGGCGTCCTATGGGAATATTGGCTACACAGGAATAGAGTGTGCATCCACAAACGAGTACAAGCAGATTTAACAAGACCTTATTAACACCCCCCCATCCCTATGGGACCTTGGTGGCAATAGCCGGTACAATTATTTTGTTTATATTGCATCGATGCACTCTGTTTAGTCATTGCAGATTACATGAGTGACCTCCCGCAAATGAGACTACACTATAATGCTCAAATAAAAAGTCTAATTTATCAAACATGTCTAAGCTTTAATGACATTTAGAAACTATTAAATTATTTTCCGAGGTAGCTTCTTGTAAGCATGGAACTCAATAGAAGGCACATTTCTCAATCCCTCACTCTTAATTACCACAAAGGGCCCAGCTCCATTGCTTCGATTTCTAAAGCTGCAAGAAATGAACACAAAAGGCTCAAAATCCAATTTACTTTATGCAGCCCTGTTATAAAGTCATTTATTTTAGGAAGACAGTTTGATATATTACCATTGTTAGACAACATTTATTTGTACCTTGTTTTTTTTGTGTGTTTTATTTACTTTTTAATGAAAGGTAACAATATTCTATGTGTGGGGAAAACAATAATTACACGGCCTTATTCTCTGTTCATGTATTTTATTTTTTCTTTATCTGGGCTTTTTCATAAAAAGTTTCTAATCGGTGGCCTATATTCATATCTAGGGGTCGGAAGCCATGAAATAATATGTGCAGGAACAATAAAGATATTATAAGATTGACAAGAAAATCCTGTTAAATTTCCCATCTTGCCAGAAAAAAAAAACAAAAACGGGCAAGCCATTGACATTTACAGGTGCACTGTATAGTCTGTTCAGGTCTAGACTATGTTCACACATTGTAATATTTCAGTAAAGAACGGACGCTGATTGCAATGGAATCAGCATCCGTTCTTTACTGCAGGGGTGGCATTCCATTTGTCAATGCCATGCCGCCCGCAGTGTTCACGCATTGTTATGTTAACGCCCGTTCTTTAGAATAATGTACCTGCCTATTATTTCCGGACACTGTCCACCGAACAGCATCTGCAAATAATAGCTGTCCCCCCAATGTAAAGTCGTCCAGCAGTCCGTAGTGAGTGGCTAATTGATTTGTGGGCACACCCGGCGGTACCTGCACACCCGAAGGTGCCCATAAGTCTATTGTAAAAAAGAACGTTCCTGCAGCCGATACAGAGGTATCAGCTACAAGAATGTCCTGAATGCAGCCCAGCGGCCCAAAGTTTAACAGCGTGTGTTGCTATGCAACCGACGCTGTTAAACCAAGTGTGAACATAGTCCTACGCTGTACAGCAGCTATGTGGTAGGACTGTAGATGGGCCCTTAATTTGTGAACAAAATGAATAAAACACAAGATATACAGAATTTTCCCCCACAAGACTATAGAGCTCAGCTGTAGTATGCTAACACATAAAAATTAAAGTTTTATTAGAGCATACCTCACATTGAAATAAAAAATCAACATATGGTATATTAGGCATTCACACATTAGTACTAATCCTAATAGTCTTAAGAATTAATTTAACAGGCAATTTAATGTGAGACATGAGCTTTTTTCTATGATCACACCTCAAAATTTGTATAAACTACACACACACTATATATATATATATATATATATACCCAAACTGAACCTAAAATTCTGCCATCTTAACTAAAACCTCCTACAGCCATAGAGTCAATAAAAAAGAAGACAAAATAAAAATTAAAAAACATTTTCTGAAAAAAAAAAAAAAGGTCCCGATGATCATTGAAACCATTTCAGGCCTGGTCAGCAAGGGCTTAATAATGAAGACTGTCTTGAAGCAGACTTTGTTCTCATATACATGACGAATAACCTACAAGACACTGAAGGAGTGCATACATGACCTCTCCATATTCTTTCTCCCAGTATTAATTTTACATGACTGATACCTATTGATTGCCTCAATAAAAAATGAATTTCAAATAGTTGAAAAGCCGTAATACATCAACCCGGAAACGAGTGCCGTATATTTTCCGGTCTGCCGAGACAAATCACCCAAAGAGGTCTAAGTGACTGCACAAAACACATCTGCTTAAGAGACGGCCTCATATATCTAAGGTGTAACATGCGTCAGATAATATTCCCTCCATCTATAAGCAGCAGGAAAACGCCATTTACTATGCACACTAAATGAATGCATCTGTATTGTAAAGGTAAAGTCATGCGGTAGGAAAGATGACCAGAATAACATGGAAATGTTTAGTGCCTCAACCAAAATGGGAAAGAGTTACAGTATAGTTCTTACAATCTTCAAGCTGTAATTCTGAAAAATGCGACCGGAAAGTAGAACCTTCTGTACCTTATGGAATATAAATCAAAATAGCTACACTTATTGTTATATACATGAGCCATTGAGGAGAAGCGCATTGTATATCTTCCTGGAGATAAATCTCTTTACCTTTATGGCTGAGGAAGAACTCTTGACAAATTTACAGGAGCTCAGGGTTTCACTTCTCTTTTCCCCGAAACATTGGAATTGGTTGTGTGAATACTGATTGCCGATTCTATTCCCTCTATTTTTGTAAGTTTGTTTTATTTTTTATATTCACTCAATGTTTCACTTGGCTGCCTAATTCTCTCATCGCTGCTCTGTTATTTTTTATGTATTACCCAGTCTGCAGGTTTAAGCTTCTAATTAGTCCCAATTTTCTAATAAAATAAATATTAAATTATTCCTATTCGGCTGGATAAAAGACAGGAGAATACTCTGTAGAAAAAACGCACGTTTTAGACTCAACAGTAAATGTCCCCCAATGTATGTCTCAGTTGTAGGTTCTTATGTGAAAACAATATTAAAGGAGCCGTCTAGTTATATATTAATTGATTTCTTATTGGTTTTCTCGGTGATTTGTTTCTTAAGTGCAAAATTAAGCAACTTTCCAAATAGTCTTTATTTGATATTTTCTACTAGTTAGCTGCTCCTTAGAGAAAGACAGACTGGAAGAGTTACACGATAGCTGAGATAGTAGACAAGGGGGAGGAGGAAAACCTATGAGGACAACTCACATAGGCTGGGGAAAGAAAGGAGAACAGGTATAAGGCAGTCTGCAGGGGAACCAAATAAGCCACATAAAATACATAATAGAGCTGATATACAGCATATTTTAGTGCCTATAGGTGCAGAAGAGAGTTAAATATTTAATGAAGACTTATGAAGAACACTTTTTTTTTTGCATGGGGGAAGCAATAAATCAAATGGAAAGAATAAAAAAAATTTCAATTATATCCATAGCCTATAGAGGGTAATAATCATGTATTTCATGTTCAGTCCATATGTAATACTGTATTTCTCCTGCGGGGGAGCTGTTGTGTAATTAAACTCTACTGCTGATCACTGAAGATTCACAACTGTTTTATCATTTACTCTGTGTATTTGGTAATATTTAAATTGATATGTAGAGTTTATATAAATATATATCTAAAAAAGGGTAGCAGCATAGTTGTATAATAATAGCCTGAATTGACAGTATGTATTATTTAAATAGAACGTTTTTAATACTTGTTATACCAAGATTTTCCGGGTGTCCAGTAAGAAAGGAGGTTATCTGAAGTCTAGCTACATACAGGCACATGTATATAATTTATATGTGATGTAGTATAATAATAGCTTTCCTATATTTTTTAATGATATAAAGTGTAATATTGTTTTCAGAGCTTAGTGGCCCCAACTCCCTAGGCGGCTTCCTATTAGAGTGACCCTGGTTCAAAACTTTTGCCTGTAGACTGTGACAAAGTGGAATAGAGCTGTCAAGGCTTGTACTATACCTAAGCTTGTCTCTACCTTGCATTGTACGTGTGTAGTAAGTGAAAAAAAGGCTGCTACACAAATGAGGATAAACTGTATAAAAAAGCAACTAATGGCTAATGTTGGCCTATTAAAGAATATTCTATAGTAATGCTTCTGCAGTAACAAAATGCCACATGCTGTTAATCCTAAAAACACATCTAATTAGTTTTTTGCATATCAAAGACTCTGAGTTTGCTTTAAAAGGGATTTTAAGAAAAGTCTTGAGGAATCATCACAGAGCATGGAGAATAATCCATAGGGGCTCCATGTAGTACTTTATACGTAAGAACTTTTTTTTTTTCCTTTTAGTTGTGCATTTCTTGACGTATCAACAAACAACCTTGTATATCTGACCCGGACCTGTTTTTTTCCAACTGTGCTAAGACATCAAAAACAATCCGGATGCCAATACTCCCGAGACTGGGGAGAAATGTGCCAGCTTTTACCTCCATTTTTCAGTTTAAGTGTCGCCTATGTGATATCACCGGGTAGTATTAGATTTTGGATAAAGGAATCACTGCCGAAGGGTTATGCATTATAGATGTCTGGATCGCAGCCCGCAGCTCTGTGTATTCTTTGTGGAATGAAATGAGATACCCCAAAGGGAGAAGCAGAACCAAACTGCATCATAAAATCCAAAGGATCTTCTTCAGTGTACGTCCTTAATGAAACCAAAAACTGCAGCATTCCGAGCCATAAAAACGAAGCAATTATTTACTAAGCTTCTAAATAATCCACAAATTAACGGAGGAAAACAATCACCGCCGTCAAATGGAATCACGTCTAATTGTTTTCAAGTGATAATCGTATTATCGAAAGAAAAGAGGAGAAAAAGGAATGAACAGTGTTTCTTATTTGTTTCCTACTTTTTCCCGAAATAAGGACAAACAAGATGAATTATATAGTGGATAATTGCCAGTATTATTGCCTAAAAAGCAAAATGATGAAAATCTGGCATGGTCTGGACTAGCATGGTGCTAGTGAAAACTTCTATTGGAAGGTGAGACATGTCTGCACAGTCACTGGTATCGGAGGTCTGCCACCAAGAGTTTACTACCAATGACAATGCTAAACTATCAGGTCCCTTGAGTCCTGATTAAGCATTGGACTTTGGATTTTTTTGTCCATTACCATTACTGCAAATTTGCAGTGAAATCCGCTATGGATCCCTGCCCTGTAATGTCTATGGGAAGACATACTCGCAGCGGGATGGACATCCTGCTGCCAGTATGTCGTGAGACCTCCCCGTTAACCCCCCCCCCTGCCGGACGGAGCTTATACATTACCTGCTCCGTGATTCGGCTTGCTTCGGGGGTTCCCGGGTGGACGTCCCACTCAGCCAATCAGTGCTCTGGGGCACGGCAGTGTGTTTGCAGCCTTAAGCCACATTACAAGGACAGTGCCAGACATTCTATCTGTTGATGTGCATGGGGGTATTGAGATTTGTTATAATTAGGTGGTAACTTGGATAAAACAATATAAAATGAACAGATAGGGGGGGCTCATGGCCAAAGTCTAGGACAGCTGTGTACCACATTTTGTGTCTGAAAATGTAATGAGTTATCTTGATTCTCACCAGATATAGAACAAAGCTTAATTCTCTTACATGCATATCCCCAAAGACTGCAGAGAATAAAGGACATTTATGTCCCAATAAGACCGGAACTCATAGATTTTTCTTCTTGAAGTTTGATAGAAATGGACGGCTTTTGATTAGGTATAAAAGCATTTGACCAATCCCTTGCACATAGATTATTAGGCATAATGGAACCTCAGCCTCCTACAGAAAACTGTAGGTTATCAATAATTCAGAACACACACATTCTTTTGTATATTAGATTGTATTACGTAACTAAAATTTATCAGTCGCTTTGTCATTTTTAGTAAAATGTGATAATGAACATATCTTCATACCTCTGTTTCTTTGGTCTAATGAAAAAGACCCTGCAGAAAAAGAACACTTGTTATCTTCCATCTTGTGAACATGGCTCCACACATTTATTAACATCACCTTATTAATTTTATTTTGTCAAAGTATATTATTTTTACCACTTTGTCAAGTGGTTACATAAAGGAATAGTGGCCTTTATGTGATAATTACAATATCGGTGTCTGTGAAAACAACCCAAGCTGCCTAAAGGGTATACTATAACATAGAAATAAGTGATTTTAATATTTAACAGTCAGTAGAATTTCAATAATTTCAGAAAAAAAAAGATTTTAAAAAGTTATTTTAAGGTTGCTCTCTCTCTATATCTATCTATCTATCTATCTTTCTATCTATCTGTCTATCCACTCACCCCTCCCCTCGTTCCCATGTCACTCACCTCACCTCTTGTTCCCGTGCCACTCACCCCTCCGTCTCCCTGCCGTGCCACTCACCCCTCCATCTCCCTCCCGTGCTGCTCACCCCTCTTCTCATACCCATGCCGCTCATCCCTCCATCTCCCTCCCGTGCCGCTCACCCCTCTTTTCGTACTCATGGCGCTCACCCCTCCATCTCCCTCCCATGCCGCTCACCCCTCCGTCTGCCTCCCTTGCCGCTCACCCTTCCTCTCGTTCCTGTGCCGCTCACCCCTCTGTCTCCCTGTAGTGCCGCTCACCCCTCCATCTCCCTCCTGTGCCACTCACCCCTCCGTCTCCCACCCTTGCCGCTCACCCCTCCGCCTGCCTCCCGTGCTGCTCACCCCTCCTCTCCTTCCCGTCCTGCTCACCCCTCCTTCTCCCTTCTGTGCAGCTCATCCCTCCTTTCCTTCCCATGCCGCTCATCCCTCCTCTCCCTCCTGTGCCGCTCACCCCTCTGTCTCCCTCCCTCCCGTGCATCTCACCCCTCTCCCTCAACGTGCTTGTGTTATGTGAAATAAGACACCCCGAAAATAAGACAGAGTACCTCTTTGGAAACAAAAATTAATATAAGGCACTATCTTATTTTTAGGGAAACAGCAGCTCTAGAATCTTAGGTACACATACTTTTCCAGCCTCCATTCTGCCCATAGCGGCTTTTTCTCCCATTTATTAGAAGAGTCAGAGACATAAGCTCTCCATGAAATTTAATTGATGATGACCCACAACGCTTTACGTAAGTCATCTCTAAAATTCTGATTTAATATGTTAAAGAAAAATGTCACCGAATAAAAATAGACAAGAGTTCAAGACATTCAGGATATTGATACAAATAAGAACAGAAAGATAAGACCTACTTAAAGATATATTTCAGCAATGTTATCATTCTTTCATTACAAAGACAATAGAGTACGAACGCTCTTGGCTGGGAGAATTTTTCAACATCTTTTCGATAGATGGTTAAAAAGAATGAAAGCTTCAGATTATCCTTGTGGATAACCACTTGAGATACAGCTAGAATGCTTCAGCTTTAGACACCTGGCATGATTGGTACCTTTTGCTAAGAGAGTTGATTAAGCTGGGTGTCACTTGTCATGCTTCACTCACAATCAGCTAGAAAGCAAGTGGTAGAAAAACTAGTCTCTACCACCATCCAGATAGGAAATAAAATGTTCTAGGTCAGGTGGACTGATCGCCCTTTGTGCTTAATTAAAAAGTCCATTGAATCTAATAGTAAAGACGGTGGAAGGATGATGAAAAAAGAAAGACTGGGTGGGAATAGCCAAAAAATAACGACCAGCGTTTGCAAAAGACATCCGAAAATAATGTCCGTCATTTTATGCACTGTGTGCATTGGATGGCCGTCTTTTCATTGACTTGAATGCACTGCACTGAAGTCAATTAATCACAGCGTTAACAGAAGTCTTTTTAAATAGAAAAAGTGTCCACCTTTCCTGTTTTTTGAACGTCGGGTGAACATAGCCCCAGAGTCGTATTCCAATAATTTTCAAGAGTGAACCACACTTGGACACTCTGACTTCTCTAATTGAGAGTGAAGCAGAGATTGTACCATTACCTCAGCATGGCCTAACAGGAAGTATTATAAGGATTTATTATAAGGGGAGAATTCTATCAGGTTCATGCTACAAATATGTTTCTAAATCCATTATAAAGCAAGGACTGACCACTGTGGTTGTGGTCTGAGCATAAAACATCCCTTCACTTGCTAACTCAGAGAATGTTTGACCTGTTTCATTCTTTTAATTAAAAAAGCCCTCAATATATAATAATTTATGGAAGAACATCAATAATCTATTATGCAGTGTGCTAAATGTATTCTTCTGAAGCCCATAAAGCAGGCCTCTTGGCAGAAGGGCTTAATTTCTTCTAATCCTTCCATTAGCTACATGGGCAATCATGATTAGAGATTAAGGTCAATTTATTTATTTGGAGTACAATAAGAAACTTAATACATTTTAAGCAGCCTGTGAAAAGGATAGCAGCGGTATTCCTGGGCTGCAGTAGCGGTATCATCTGACTTGCTTTGGCCCTACGGTTTCTCGGTTTCACATTCTGCTATCTGTTTTGTAAGAGTTCTATGATATCTCATTGAAAATCTGGTGTTCTTTGCAGTTTTTAGTGTGAGAGATAGAGCATGTAAGGGCAGAGTGACAAAAACACCGTCATGATATCCATCACTAACATAGCAACGCCGCTGCCTGTCCCTCTGCATACTGAACATGAATCATTGATTTTTTTTCATGTCTGCCTTCTTTTGTTAATGGACATGTAGTCTAAAAACCACGCTAAAATCTACAACCAGTTGTAACAAAGTATGTACACAATAGCTACCAAGTACTGAAAAATAAAAATGAAAATAAAGGAGAATTATTGGCAGCTTAGACTAATCTAACCCGCTGATAGCCCCCTAATGTCCACAGCATGCTGAGGAGGAAGGTATGTCTCTTACCTATGTCTCTACAATAGGCAATTGAATCCACAGTACAGAGCACTGTACTGTGGACCAGCTCGGCACGATGGGGGTTGGGGCAGTGCTGCTTATAGTGCTCTGGTTCATAGATTCAACTACTAACTGCAGAGGCACAGTGCCGAGGAAGAAGGTAGGATACATACCTTCCTCCTCAGCTCCCCATGCACATAAGGAGGCTATCCGAGGGTTAGATTAGTTTAACCTGCTGATAGTTCCCCTTCAATCTAACCTATAATCTTTATGAAAAAATATTTCACCGTTTTGTATATACAGCACTGTTGTATTTTACTCTTATTTATTTGCATCTTCCTACTAACACGGAGAGTAGAAGGATAAGCAAATTGGGGTAACATGATGGTATGGTCAGACTACAAAGGGTTTATTTGTAGTCTGTTACCATAGAGATGTATAGATCTTATCTCCTCTGAATAGTAGAATGTTTTATATACTTTCTAAAAACTTTCTTTTCACTCAGATCCATTGGTGCAAAAAATTATCGTTGCAGAAGTATGAAGATTTGAAATGGCAGCACAATCTTATAATACAATGTATTTGGTAAAAGCCAATGAGAAATGCTTTGGAGAATTTCCGACGTTCTCAGTTAGATGAAACAGTGAGATGCATCACCCTTAATCAGTATTTAAAATGCTGCTTTATCGACTCCACATTCTAATGCCACATTTAAGGGGTGCTTAAAGATTATTACACCACTTGTTACTACATCAATCCATTAACTTAGAGACTTAAGAACTTCACCCATTGAAAATGCAACTATAATCTCTTTAGGGGGTCATATCATTCAAAGTAAGCAGTGCGCTATTCCAAAAGAAATGTGCTTGTAGATAAACAGAATTGATAGATAACAACTGAAATCTGCAGTCACTTCCAGCCATTACTTTCTTCATACATGTACCAGATTTGTAGAAAATCTAAATGATTGATTTTAGGTATATGTCTCAGAACCATTTACAGCTCTAAAAGGATAAACAATGGGGCAGATTCACTAAAACTGTCTATTATTAAGACTTAAATTAAATATATGAGCCAGATTTATCAAAGCAGCTCACGCTGATAAAATTGGTGCTCCTTAAGGGCCCTATTACAGGACCCGACATTAAGCCGACCTGTCATGTTAGGGCTTGTGTGCTTCTCGTTCCCTGCTCACTGTTGGTGCTATTAAAAGCAGCGACCATAAGCGGGAAGGAGTGACGGGGGTTGGGTGTGTGTGAGAGGGGCTGCCTGGACGATCCTTAGATCGTTGGGGTGTCCCATAGAACATATCGGCGGTCTGCTGCCACTGCTCCTATTATACAGAGTGAAGGCCAGCAGACTGTCATTACTGTAATTTTAATTAAGCTGGTTGACAGCATGTTGGCTGATCATTGTCTTTTGACACTACCTACTACACCAAGCGATTATCAGCTATCCTATATAAGGCCCAAATAGTGCGGTCTATGCGCACCCAAAACTGTCCAACATAAAAACCAAAAGAAAAAACTATGAATGCAAGACCAATATATATATAAATACTATACTTTTTTTATTGTTATTAGAATATCAAAAAAAAATATTTCAATTAAAAATACATAACAGGGGGGCTGGAGCTAATACAAATCCCCATAAAGACAGTGGATTAACTAGGTTCTTGTACATAAGATATGGTATCACAAAATAGATAACAGTAGAAAAAGGGGGAACCTATATATACACATATATACTGGGCACTGGGTTGGTACTACATACAAGAAATAAATATAACTCACAGTGAGCACACAGAAAAAAATACCATCCACATATAGTAAATATTACCCATACGTGTCCTTAGTATACGAGTCCACCTCACCATACACCAAGCGATTATCAGCTGTAACGGCCGATAATCGGCCAAATACAGATGATAATCGGTTAGTGTAATAGGGCCTTAAGACTGTCTTGTCCAAGTTGAGACCAACTATCAGTTGGCTTTTGCAGTTTAGCTATATCCTTTTTTCATTCAGCCATGCTACTTGGCAAAAAAGTGTCTGGAACACACTATAAACGTAGTGCAATATTATAAGCAAGAAGTGAGAAGTGTGTTACAAGGCAGTACAAGGCAGAGCGTTTGAGGCAGGATGGGAAACTTTGCACATTGACCTTGGTGGGTAAGCTAAGTAAGCTAGGTCAGGTGGGTATAGGCGATCCTATAGGAAATATTTATATATATATATATATATATATATATATATATATATATATATATACACACACACACACATTTACATTATTTTCCATGGGAAGACGCTGCTCTCTTCTCAAACTGCTCGCTTCTTAAACTGCCTTCTGGAACTAATTACATTTGAGAACCGAGCTACCACTGTATATCCATAGGTGGCACTAATAACAGACTTTTTTTTTCTTTATTAAACTAATTTTCAGGCAAAATGCTTTATGTAGAAGAGGACAAATCCAAAAGGTCAGACTTCATATTTAAAGCTGTTTCCTCGGGTCTCACTTTCTACAAAAAAAAATGCTGTTCTAATGCCGTCTTTTTTATTCTAAGTTTAGATTATCCCTTTTTACTCTATCTTTCCACTTTTAGATACCAAAACATAAAGTGATAGCAAAGAAAATGGGGATGCTGAACGTTAATCCTCCCTCCCGGGAATCCGGCCACCAGAACGAGAGCCATAGGATGAGTATTTATTACTATGCATGGAAAAAGTCTAAAACTAGAATCATGTGAATTTATTACATTGCAATAGACTTGATAAATGGTCAGAGACAAGACTCCCGAATCTGTAGCAATAGTCAGATCTGTTTAAAAATAAATGCACTGCTTGAAAGGAGTTTAAGTAGGTTAGCCACGAATTCTTATTTGAATCCTTGGCTTGAAAACCACATGAAGGGATTAATCCTGAAGTAAGTGAAAGATAAAAATCTCTTTATTTTCTTTAAATAAAAAATATCCAACCCGGATTTGAGAAAAATAGATTTTTTTTTTCATATTGGAATACTTTTTGTTTTAGATATTCAGAGTATTTTATTGTACTCTAATAACACACAATGCAAGGACACTTCATAAATCATTTCCGGACAAATCCCTAGAGTCTGCCGGCCAATGCGGCTAGAAATGAGGATGGGCGAACGTGAGAAAATATGCTTCACTTGCACTGCACCAACTAGTGAGCCTCCTATTATGGAGCTACATTGTCTCCCAAATAATTGGAGAACGTATTAAAGAATGTCAGTCTCTATAATGAGAAGTATGGTGGAAATAAAAGGGTGTAAAAAGAACATTTTCAGTGAAAAGCAAGAATTTACATATTTGTGCCTTGGGACCAAAGGGATCAAGTTTCTCCTTGAGGAGGGCACCATAAAGAGGTATAGAGATATACTGGGAATTCTGGGAATTGCTTAGCATATTCTGTTTTCCCACAATTCCCAGTGGAGCATGACTAGCCTATAAGTCTTTATACATTCTTATGGCTCTCTCCTCAAGAAGAAGTTAATCCCTTTCGAATACAATAAACCTTTCACTAGCTAGCCAGCACCCTGCTATTTATTGATGAGGGGCAATACCCTTAAACAACAAGATGGGTAATCTCATCTTCTGGGGATATCTATGGCTTTGTATACAGTCATACCAGTCATGCTTTAAGTCCCCTAGTTGGAGTGAGAAACTTATTTTAAAGAGTCACTGCCATAAAAAATTATTTTTGCAAAAATCAATAGTCCAGGCGATTTTAAGAAACATTGTCATTGGGTTTATTAGCCAAATATGCCATTATCTGCATGTAAAAAGCCTTTTCCCAGGTCCCCCCCTCTCCTTTCTGCCATCCACTCCTCAGAATCAGGAAATCTTGACTGTTTATTCATCAGTCGGATCTGTCTGGTCTATAAAGAGGGGAGTGGGAAGGAGCGAGATTAGGGGCAGCTGAGAGACAAGAACAAAGGATTGCTCAGTGGGGGAGCTATTCACAGCCCTAATTAGAGGTCAGAGAGGTCAGTGGTGACTGTCAGAGGAGAGACCCTATGATGTGAATGTAAATTAACTCTTTATTGTCCTGTTTTGCTGCTTTTACTTTCTCTCTCCATAGGAAAATCACGAAGACAGGGGGGAAAGCTTCAAACTGCTTTTTTCTGATCAAAATTCATTTTTCGGCTAATAAACCCAATTACAAAGTTTCTTAAAATCACTTTAAAGGAAAGCTACCTTGAAAGGGTGCGAGAGTTGCTTTGCATATCCTTTCCTCTCATTTTTTCATTTATGAGATTTCTTATTGTCAGACCTCAAAATAAATCAAAAGTTTCTCCTGATGGGGTCAAAATGACCTCTCATTCAACTAAACGCATAGTTTTACTACTATTCTATCAGACACAGGGGGACATGGAAATACAAAGCTCATTTTAAAAGCTTTAAAACAGGCCCAGGAACCATTAAAAGGTCTACTAAATTTATAATATCTGTAGTAAATGTACAAGCTGATTGGTGAGGGTCCAACTGTTCATGGACCCACAGATCATGGACACCACAGATCATAAGAATCAGATTTTTTATCCTCTATCATTTGGACAGGAGATAACTTTTTTGAGTTGGGACTATCATATCCACTGCATTTTTAAGTCTAATGTTTTCTTTGTATAGAAGTGCTCTATTTATTCCCCTGATTGGTAGCAATAAGCTGTAGGGGGCTACAAGAAGGTGGCAGTTCATGATATTGTCTATGTTGTCACCTTCCCTCCATGGACAGGTGACAAAGCAACAGGTACAGTTGAGAGGACAACAGTATCAATGGGTCAGAAACAAGCACTGGCTATACCTGGTCTCGTGAACCGAATGTGATTTCAATGACTAGTTTTGCCAAACTAAGGAGAACCAGTTGAATTGTACTGGCAAAGGACAAAGTTCTACCAAACCAGCTTCTGCAGAATTCCACATCCTTGCCTTTAGCAGTAAGAAAACAAAGATACTGTAGCTCCATTCAATAAGCCTATTCAGCTAAACCCACCAGGTAAATGTAATAGTTTTCTTTCAAAATATTTTATATAGAGCGATACATCCCATTACTATTGATTCCAAATACAGTCATGTTCTTTGAGTTTGGCCGACAGGAAGGAAACACAATATCTTTACATTTCACAATCAGCCAGTCGAAGGCAAATTCATTAATTTTTTAAGGGAGAAGGATTGTATTCAGAATTAGAAACCTCAAATGGCAATGATATTTCCTGAGCAAACCTGTTATTGTTAGCTCCTGTCATGCTGAGAAACTATTAGAAATTAATTTTTAAATGGAAATGGAAAAAAGGCTTGCGCGAAGCTTCAGGGAGATAATAATATACTGAAAAAGTAGCCGAGCTTTCATATTTCTTAGAATAAAAGACCAGCTGTCCACTTTTGCTATATACTGTTTTCAGACATTGGAATAAAATTCTGAAATGGAAGCAAACCTGGATAATGTTAACTTGGGGATGAATTATGTAACACACAGAGCTAAAAAGTAGAGTTAGAGATTTCTAAGTATAAAACACCAACGGAATGTAAAGCTACTTGGTTAGAATTGCTGATTGCTACAAAACATGGAGTCGGCTCAAATAGCCCAGTATAAAAGATTAAACAGCAAGTAATGTGATATAGATGGGCCTCACATAGGCCAAACTCCGAGTCTTCATCAAGTTTGTGTTATTATGACAGGAAGACCAAGAATGATCATGGAAGGATGAAGGATACGGTTACTGAGTTTGGTGTCTTCTCTCCGCACGTCCAGACAGATTTCAGAAAACGATGGTGTTGTGGTCAGATAACGTTCCATTAAGGCTGAGGGAAAGGATACAGTAGAGCTGCTGATGCGACTCGGACAAGAAAGATTCTTTCCTGCTTTGATTTTCTGTCTTTTCTAGCCGTATGTATGACCACACTTTTTCCGACACTTCCCATGCCTTTCTAAGCTATCAATTTATAGATTTCCCACCTACTTCTATTCTTGTATGGATGGATTATTTCATACAACAAAAGTACAGCACTCCAATGTACTCAATAGCACTTTAATGTCTGATGTGTGAAGGGGATGTCATGGTTAAATAGAAATGTTCCATCGTGAAGTGTCCCATACGTTAAGTCAATGTCTGCCCTTTAACACCTATAGACCCAAAACCTTTATCGATTGGTTTCCTAATATATCTTTATTGAAGTTCCATTTTTTTTTCCTTATGCAGAGCATCACAATCCCTGCACAGACATATAGTAAAGTCTGATGTGGCAACGTTTCAGATACTGTCGTTTAACGCACTAAAAATTTATTAAGAGGTTCGTACTTTTTAATACATGTGTGTACCTTTTAGCTTTTTATGATCCTGGAGCTTGTACAATAAGTAGCAAACAAATGTTGGCAAAAATATATATTTGCAAATTTATAGATTTTATTCTGTACTTGTTTTTTCTTTGTATGGTTAATCAAACTGATTCTATAGCAAATACCCCACCCCATGCTAGACAAATACCCCACCCCATGCTAGACAAATACCCCACCCCATGCAAGATAAATAAGAAATGTATTGTCAACACACAGTAAACTAACTGCAAAGCTTAAGATCTGAAAATGGCTTCAGCTCCCATGACCGTCTGTTCAATAGGCGTACTAGACATCATTTGCTTAGCAAGCTGTAGAAGAAGCGATATTCATTCACACTTCACATAAACCTAAGCACGGCTTACCACCAGAGAAACCCATCTAATCACATAATGGATCTCAATCCTTAAGCTTTTATCCTTGTAGTCAGTGTTTCATGATGTCAGCAACAAAGAGAAAGCAGCAATTCTAATATCCGGCACACAGGGTGTTTCTAAATACTTCTTACATACCAATTTTTCGAACTAATAGCAAAACTGGGAGGCTATTCAGCTGTCACAATGAGGAAATTCTCAGAAATATTCTAAGTAAATTTCCTGTGCTAGACAACCTTCTATAAAAACTTTCATTAACCAAGTGTTAAGCTCGTACTTCTTTAGATACCAAGCATTTCTGCTCCCTTTTAGACAGAGTTGGAGCTAATATTGTAGAGCAGAGGATTGGGCATGTTGACTTTGAACTGCTTGATCTTTTTGCTTGTGAGATCGCAGCAATCTGACAGTGACCTTTCCATTCCCCTCTTTAAATTAGGTGAAAACTCGACCAATAGAGTGATTAGGGGAGGTAGTTTTTGGCCAGCAACTACAGTATGTTTTGTGCCTGCCTACCTTTAGCACTTTGGTAATAATGCCCTAGAAGATCCTGACCTCATGTTGTCTCTTTTGACCCTCCTTAGGCCACTTGGCTTAATTTGTGTGCAGCCTGTACTCACATGTTTACATTTTTGCACACCCCTCTTCATGAGGATTTTCCTGTGGCAATAGCATTGGGGATTAGTGCAATTTACTTTATACTGTTTTGGCACTTGCAGGTATTGTGCAATTCACAGGCATTTTGACAGTGCATTCTAAGTAGATTTATGTCTTGCTGCTAGTTTACCATTGTATTTTTTTGTAGCCCACATAGTATAATGCTCATGGTGTACATAGTGTCCAGCTCTATACAATATACTTATCTGCCTATCCAGTGAAGTTTAATGACTCTTTTCCATTGCATTTCTGTTTCCTCTTCTCCTCACATTGAATAAGTGATTTTATATATTTGTGATGAATTAATTCAAAAAATTATATTTATTTTTTTAATGAAGTTTGATTGATATTTTTTCTTAGGTGTATATCTTTTGTGGTCAAGTTTTATCAGTGGAATAAACCCTAAAGCCATAAACGTTAGATAAAAGTACAGTGGGTGACTAGATGATCATCATTCGCATAGCCTGCATTACACATAAAGCCCATAATGGGCATTACGGTCTTTAAGATTGGCTATACATGATCAATGAGACTGGGTGAAAGATGAACAATATTTATGGGAATTCTGGAATTGTTCTGCATTCTTTCATGGGAGGACTCTTTGTAGACAAGCAATTATCAGACATAAGTTTATTTGGCTTTTTAAAACAATAGTTTGTTGTCCAGTTTCTTATTTAGTTTGACCCAATGAATAACCGTCCATTTTCACCAACTTTAATCTACGGTCCATGATTTCGTTTTAAAGATTGTTTTAGCCAATATAGACTAAAATACATATGGCTGCATTTATAAAGATAATCATTCATTCAATGGTCAAGCTGCCTAATGTGTACAGTATGGCCAATTTGAGGTTCTCAACCCATTTCCTTTCTCTCTAGTGATTGATTCTACAGCTTCATCATATCTCACACAATAGACATAAATGACTGAGTGTAAGGAGAGCATATAATGTATAAAGTATGTGGTTTATTGTGATTTGTTGCAATAAATCTCTCATTTTCAGTATTTACGAGAAGCCATGGTAGAAGCCGGGCAACATGAAAAGCTGTGAGCTTTCAGAAGACCAGGTACCCTATAATCTATCCAAAAACAGCAGTTATGAATGTAGAACTAAACCGGAACCTCATTGATGCTGATGTTGGTCCTAAAGTGTTGTTGCTCTCACCGGTTACATTAGGACACAGGCTCAACAAAACCACAGCATTGATGTCCAGTGTTAATCAGGAATGAAAAATAGGCCAAAATGGCACTTATCTAATTCGGCAATGAAAACAAAGTGAATTAAATTCTCAAGAGATTAAGGATATTTTATGCCAAGATGGAGCAGCAGACAGGGTTACTGCTCATGGTGCCAGATATCCCTTGGCAGTGCGGACTGAATAATGTGGGACTAATCACATCAGCTTTGGGGAACAATTCCAGAAACCTTACCCAAAAGCTACAACGTACTAGAACGCCGAGGAACAGAAGCTCCTGCTAATGTATTAGCCAGAAGGGCAGAAAAGGACTGGTGCCACATTTGAATGTAAATTCTGACTAATGTGATGCTGAACTCAAAATAACATTGGAATGTGCCCACAGTGAAGGGAAACTCTGCCCAGAAAAGTATATTAAAAAAAAAAAAAACTACAGTCATTCTAATTGTTTCACAAATAAGAACTCACATCTGATGTGTTTTGTTACTTGCAATAAAGAAGTGACTGTAATACCAATGGATAATCCTTTATTTTATTTATTCAGATTTGGTTATAGTCAACTCGACACCACAATACTTTTACATAGGACTGCAGATAAAACGCAATATTTTAGGCCAAGAAGGCACCACACACACATTATATAAAACCTATAAATAAGATGATAAATGCCACCGATCTGCATCTCTATACATGTAAAATGCTTCAGGAGCCGCCTCCATATCATCAAAGACAGGATTATAGTGAAAGGTGAAGATAAGATGTGGTCAGGCCAATCACAATAGGTGATGATCATACCCCTCGCACAAAAAGGATCTCTGCACAGGTCACAGTGTATGTCTAAAACTCTCCAACAAATCAATAGGGTCTCCTCCAAACTATTATTTTTTTTATGCACACGTGGCCTTCTGTAGAGCATATGTCTAAATACTGTTAAAAACATCTCAGCCAAGATGGCCACCCACACAACCAACTACTAAAAATTCAATTTAAAGCATTTTAGCTAGAAAAAAAAGCATGTTTCCATATCTGGCTCTAATCAGTGAGACAATCGCCTCGGTGAGACATTTCCTTTAAAATTCACCTTTAACTAAGCTATTTGCATGGAGCCTGGAGCCTTGGTACACAACAATTATATCATCTCCTAGAAATCCTGTTCTCACGTGGAGAATAGCTGAATCTGTGACAAGTTCTTCTGCAGATATTTTGCTGAAATTTAAGAATTTGGAATGTGTCTTAATTAGAAGGAATTCTATTTCAGGACTTTCCCCGAGCGTTACCTATATAGCTGCACCTATTATAAATACTTAATAATGCTTTCCTTCCTCTCTAGGCAAAATAAACCTAAATCTGGTCCTACTTTTTGTTACAAAAGTGATAGTTTTAAAAAGTGGGAAAAAATTTCCATGGCTTGTGGTCAATTTTAAGGCATAATGACGTGGAAAGACCAAATGACACCTTCATAAATCAGTCTGAAATGCAGTCTAAATGGTGCACGGGATGGATAGAAGGTATAAATTGGCTATACAGGATAAGATAAATGAGACTTTTTTCTCGAAAACTGCGCCCAATTTGAAGAAAGTCTGTGTCTGGTACTGCAGCTTAGAACCATTATTAAAAAACAAAAAAAATCTTATTAGTCTCCATTTTCTCTAACTATTTTAAGTATATTGCTAAACTGACTCCCAACAATAAAGCAATAAAGCTGGTACCAAAATCCCATTGTGTAATTGAAGTCATTATCAAGGAATAGAAGTAATTTGCATAGATTAAAATGAGAAGTGATTAAAATTGGGGTTGACATTCAGAAATTGTTTGGTGTGACACATACTGTAATTTACGTCTTGTGTCACAATAGACTGTACAGTATCTTACAATGTCAAAAACAAGGCTTACAAACTGTATTGTTCAGTGTTGTTCATCAATACGAGTCAACAACTTACTCATCTGATGATGGATGAATGAAGGGTGAACATGTGTCAATCAAACTACATGTATTTGTAGAAAATGGATTTTGATAGCTTTGAAAAGTGTTTTGAAAAAGTAATGTGGCCAAGAGAAATTTGGGGAATGGACAAAAATGCACTAAATGTTCGCATAAAGAGTGTTTATTGTGTCTGTTAAAGGGACGTTAAACGGGTTGTCATACTCATCTACCCTGATTCCCTCACAGCAACTTATAGCAACTTCCCGTTCCTGCTCTTTATCACTTCTTCTTTGGCCCTGCGATGTTTCAACACTGTAGAAATTGCTCACTTAGCTGATCACTGGCCACAGCAGTGTCCTGCATCAGTCAGTGATTGACTTAGCGGGTAGTTTTTGTGTAGAATTTCAAAACAGCAATGATCAACAGGAACTGAAAGCCATCACAGTAGTAGATTTGGGGATCAGGGTGGGTGAGTATGACACTTTTGATCCCAGCCAAAAAATGTTCTGTCCCCGGCCAACCCTTATAGTTAACTTTCAGACAGTAATAATAAATCTCCCTAATAAGTTTCTAATACATTTAAAGTGTTTGTTTTATATTTCCTTTTATGTTATATTTATTTTTTATTTTATCTTTATTGATATAAATTAATGTATTAAGAAAATGCCACTTGTTTAGGTATACTACAGACATATTGACCTGCTGGATATTATTGGATTTTCAGAGTGATATTTTTAGATTCCTTTCTGTGGAACCTAAGAAGATAATTTACTTTTCAATATAATTGTCCTACTTACCTCCATGTGATCCATAGTAACATCACATTCTATGAAAGAGATGCTGTAGCATTGGGGAGACTGGGGAGACTGTCTACCAGCAATGCAGCAGGAACAAGCATATGTGAGGAAGATATATTAAAACTATATTATTATTATTATTATTATTATTATTATTATTATTATTATTATTATTATTATTATTATTATTTTTGGGGCCACCATTTCTAATATATGTTTAATCCAAAAAGGATCTGGATATCTGTTTATGGGTAAATGGGGCATTTTATAGTTTTACCTCATATAGAAATGTTCTTGAATTTTTAATTAATTTTACATTTTTTTAAATTAAGAAATTGCTTTTTGGTTTAAAAAAATAAATAAAGACCAAAAAATGACTCCTTAAACTTACCAACTTGCCTAACTTGTCATTTTTGAACTCGATTAGGCCCCTATATCTGATTTTCCCCAAACCCAATGTTCAGTCGTGTCTACAAATTTGTCTAAATGAACTGATTCTCTTGATTTCCCTAAGCAGGCTTTGCCAGAATATTTATAGTATCTGACTGCCACTACTACCAACAGGCTATTTAGATTGTAACAAGTGTCATTAGCATCAGAAGAGAACAGCAGGAGCTGATCTATAGAGATGTTAGCACACTGACGGCAGGTTAATTACCGGTTGTCATTCGACAGCTCACTCGATGCAACTTATAGATCTAAGGTCCATATGGTGACGCCGAAAAACGTCGAATCCTACATATAATATGAGGCATAAAAGGCATTAAAATCTGCTGAACCACCAGGCCGGTTAACTATGTCAAAGGTGCACGGCAAGCACTCTAGAACCCTCTTGTGATTACCAAGGGTAGCTGTAATTATCCTTTTAAAAATTCAATAACATTAAATGTAATGGGAACAGCCGTTAATGCTCCAAATCTGCATTTTGCCTTGAAGAGCGGAGTACAAAAACATGTCAAGTCAATACTTAATAATGGAAATGTCTCATTTATTCATACTGTCAAAATTAAATTAACATGTTTTCTGTTCACTTAGCGGCTGTTAATATTTAAGTGATCTAAAGACCATTGGTGACACCAACTAAACTCTCACCCGACCCTGATGACATGCGACGCAGATTCCAAAGCCATATCGCTGGAGCTGAATTCACATTATTACGCTTTGTATCAGCTCCTGTAACTAGCTAAAAATCAACACGACCCTTCTGGAAACCCTTATTTTTATCTATTTTTTTAATTTTTTTGCTATTTGCTAATCAACACAGAAAAACAAAAATGCCGCAATCTTGAATAAATTGTTTAATTAAATGATTTAAAGTGGATTTAATAAGTAGCTAGAGTTCAATAACCTATAATTGTGATTATTTTTTTTAAACAGGAATTAGTAAAACTTTAATCCGGCCCTCTTCTTCTCTTGTTGTGTATCTGATTTTTGTATGGATGTCCGTCTGTCCTCATTGTGCAACCCCTGAAGATCCAGGTTTTAGGTTTTGTGCATTTCTGAATGGCAACATAAATTTGCAAAAAGAGATCTGTCCCATCCAGGTCATGCTGTTATTTTGGAATGGGGAAGGCAGAATCCTTTCCAATAGTTTTTTCTTCAAGGGGGGAAAAAAAAATCTTTCCTGACCAGAAAAAAATCCCTGGATCAACCATCCACTTTCAGTCACTAGTAACTATAACTTGCAACATTATCCTTCTAGAAACACATCCAGGTCTTATAATAACTTTTTTTTAGGGAGCTCACCATGACCGGTACCTCAGACAACGCGTTCCATAGTTTTATTGCTCTTACAGTAAAGAATCTGCTTCTACATTACTGTGAGAGCAGACTCACCCAAGTAGTCAGCTGACGCTTCTTGGACTGCCGGATGTGTTTATAGCCATGCCCACCTGGGCTATGCTTACAAGTTTTTTTATTTCAATTTTTGATTATTTAAAATAATGTTTTCATTACAAACAATGCATGAAATCAAGGTTTCCGGCTTAAATACATTGCTTCTTCCCAGTGCTTTGGAAGTGCTGATGAGTTGGAGAGAGCATGTTAAGATGGATTTAAAAGGATTTTTTTTGCCATCATTAATCAGCTGATTGAAGGGGAAATTGTGCTCACACATGCACTAATATCTCTTCACTTACTACCAAGCACAGTGCCATACACTAGGTAGTGAATGTCCTTGATATTACCGCTCAATCCATCCACAAGCACAGTGCCATATACTAGGTAGTATCCTTCCACTTCATTTGGACTGCAATACCAGGTTAAGCCACTACCTTGTATATGGCAGTGTGTTTGGTAGTAAGTGAAGGGGCAGCAATGCTTGTACCCAGAGTAGTGGTGACAGGAGTTCTAGGAGATATTGGATACTTGTGGTCTATGGTAAGGCTAGGTCATCAATAAAAAATATTTTATCGTAGGAGCAAAGACAAAGGTAAAGATTGAGATAGATTTCTTTTTTTAACCATAATCATTGTGAATAGGGGAATAACCAGAATACTATACTACTATACTATTTCTTAAAAGCGTTTTGTTCCCATTTGCATTCCGAGGCTCTGTTGGGGTTTATTTCCTATTTTTAACGGCAAGAATAGCTCACTCTTTATCAGTATTGGCAGATTTGATAAGTGATGTGCACAGAAGGTATTGGAAGGCTGTAGATTTGGTGTTTTTAATGTTCTTTAGAAAATCCTCCTACATAAATGAGTGGAAAATGCTAAATTCCAAATCTTTGGAGGAAACAACACACAAGCTTTATGAATATGCATCAATGTAGACCACATGACCGCGAGGAAAACACGCTAACAATGGGGGCTAGATGCAATATTAATAGGATTCACCGACTTGCTCAATTTTAACTTCATTTTAACCCCCAAACTGCTGTACAGTGTAATAGTCAGTGACCATATGTTGTCTTTTCTTTTGCCCGAGGCTGGGGTCTCTATGGCCTACAGACCCCGGGGGCTTTACTCTTTTTTTATTGTATTATTACACAATACACTTTAGCTTGCTCAATAAAATATGAGGTAATATGCTAAGAACTGCCTCTAGCTAAAGTGTGAGCCATATTGTGTTTGTACTCTCCATAAGTGATGTCAGAGGCTCTTCTCTATACTCATATATCACGTTAGGCTCTTCTCTATTGTCACATGACACGTTAGGCTCTTCTCTATTGTCAAATGTCACGTTAGGCTCTTCTCTATACTCATATGTCACGGTAGGCTCTTCTCTATACACAGATATCACGTTAGGCTCTTCTCTATACTCATATGTCACGTTAGGCTCTTCTGTATATTCATATGTCATGTTAGGCTCTTCTCTATACTCATATGTCACAATAGGCTCTTCTTTATACACAAATGTCTCGTTAGGCTCTCCTCTATACTCACATGTCACTTTAGGCTCTTCTCTATACACAAATGTCATGTTAGGCTCTTCTCTATACTCATATTTCATGTTAGGCTCTTCTCTATACTCTTAAGTCATGTTAGGCTCTTCTCTATACACAAATGTCACGTTAGGCTCTATTCTGTACTCATATGTCATGTTAGGCTCTTCTCTATACTCATATGTCACAATAGGCTCTTCTCTATACACAAATGTCATGTTAGGCTCTTCTCTATACTCATATGTCATGTTAGGCTCCACTCTATACTCATATGTCATGATAGGCTCTTCTCTATACTCATATGTCATGTTAGGCTCTTCTCTATACACAAATGTCACGTTAGGCTCTTCTCTATACTCATATGTCATGTTAGGCTCTTCTCTATACTCATATGTCACAATAGGCTTTTCTCTATACTCATATGTCATGATAGGCTCTTCTCTATACTCAAATATTACACTAGGCTCTTCTCTATACTTATATGTCAAGTTAGGCTCTTCTCTATACTCATATGTCACGTTAGGCTCTTCTGTATACTCATATGTCACGTTAGGCTCTTCTCAATACTCATATATCATGTTAGGCTCTTCTGTATACTCATATGTCATGTTAGGCTCTTGTCTATACACATATGTCACAATAGGCTCTTCTCTATACTCATATGTCACAATAGGCTCTTCTCTATACACAAATGTCATGTTGGGCTCTTCTCTATACTCATATGTCATGTTAGGCTCTTCTCTATACTCATATGTCACTTTAGGCTCTTCTTTATACTCATATGTCATGTTAGGCTCTTCTGTATACTCATATGTCACGTTAGGCTCTTCTTTATACTCCTATGTCATGTTAGGCTCTTTTGTATACTCATATGTCATGTTAGGCTCATCTGTATACTCATATGTCATGTTAGGCTCTTCTGTATACTCATATGTCACAATAGGCTCTTCTCTACACACAAATGTCACGTTAGGCTCTATTCTGTACTCATATGTCATGTTAGGCTCTTCTGTATACTCATATGTCATGTTAGGCTCTTCTCTATACTCATATATTACACTAGGCTCTTCTGTATTCTCATATGTCACGTTAGGCTCTTCTGTATTCTCATATGTCACGTTAGGCTCTTCTGTATTCTCATATGTCACGTTAGGCTCTTCTGTATTCTCATATGTCACGTTAGGCTCTTCTCTATACTCATATATTACACTAGGCTCTTCTGTATTCTCATATGTCATGTTAGGCTCTTCTCTATACTCATATATTACACTAGGCTCTTCTGTATTCTCATATGTCACGTTAGGCTCTTCTGTATTCTCATATGTCACGTTAGGCTCTTCTCTATACTCATATGTCACGTTCGGCTTGTTTGCCACTTTTTTAGAACATCATGTTCAATTAAGAATAGGATAAAGAGAGAACAAATTATAATAAACGATTTCTACATTTATGCATAAAAGGGGAGAATTTACCAATCTATCATATTTTAGTTGTATTTCAATGTGATAACATAATATAGAATTTTTTTTTGTACACAAGATGATACTTGGAAAATTTTAGAAACAGGTTCCATAACAAATTGTCTCAATGGGATTCTTGTCTAATGTATGAGAAACTGCAATGCTGACAACACACCTATCATGGCTGCTGGCTCTGGGTGTCAGCTGTTCTTTAACTCCCCCCTCCCCCATGCACATCATTGCTTGACTGAGGATGAATGGGTTCTGAATGGGTAGGGGTGAGGAGGTCATTGTTTGACACTTCTGGTCATAGGTTAAAGTGGATCTGTCATTTAAAAAAAAAAAAAAAAAAAAAAGACTTTTGATGTGTGGCAAGGAAAGTCTCGATTGGTCAGGGTTTCATTGCTAAGACCTCCATCCATAAGTAAAACAAGTGGGAATAAGCGAATAAGCACACTCCTTTGTCATTCATCTATATCTAGTAGCCCAAGAGAACTGAGGGGATGGAGATTTTTTCAAGTCAGTGTGTGCAATGCACTAGTCATAGTAATGCACCACTACGACAGTAATGCACCATTATGACAGTGCCCATTTAAGCCTATATGGCTGCCTTAAAGGGTCATTCCCATCCCAGCTAACATAGTTATACCTGCAGGACTCATCAAGTTAAATATATTTAATGATACATAAATTTAGTAAACTTGTCTCCTATGTTACTGACCACCACTCTGCTCTATTACACATATTTATATATTATACATATCCCTAGACATCTAAATGGATGTAAAACAAAATGGACTTGGATTTTACGGACGGGCTGAAAGATTCCCTTTCAATCATGGTCATAGAGCCTAATCCTAGAAGATATAATTAGATACCAAGATTCTAAAAATATCTTAGATGTTTAAATTGGTCCAGAAAATGGACTAATATATGTGTTTAGCCTGGATGTGAAAGTTTCTTTATATAATGTAATAAGTCACCTGTCATCTCGGTAACAGTACAGTGAATATTCTAGACATTTGCATTCCCTCCATTACATTAGGAAAATTAAAGCTAAGCCTTAGCGTTCATAGTTGGCATTTCCTCCACTAGTATTATCTATCCAATATCATGGGCATGAAGTCAAAACTTTCCTCCCTTTCCATTGATCTCTAATGAGCTCTCACATCAGTCAAGATTATTTCAGCTCATTATACTCCTCAAACTATCTGCGTTTCCAATCCTTCAATTAGTCATTCTATACATTGTAAAAACGGGAATAGTTACACCCCCTCTCGATGAACAAGCCCGTTCCCTTTGTCTGAAGCATGGGAAACGATGCTGTGTGATTGCCCTGAAATATCATTTACATTCAGCGATTTCTGTTCTTCTGATAGAAGCAATATTTATCCGTCTGTGCCGTTAGCGACAAGAAAAAAGTCATTTCTTCTACACGATCCTGCAATCTATTTCTACATTGATCATCATAAAGAAATATCTTAAAATGTATACCACATTCTAGCGCTACAACGTGTATCTGTGGTTACAAGTCACCTGTCCCATAAAAATGGTAATGATGGCCAACGATAGATAAAAGGACTGGAATAAAAGTTCCGTATGATTAAAAAAAAAAAAAAACATGGCGCAAGGCATGATGACAAAGTATATTCCAATGCCCCTTTAACCCTAAGGATTGGCTGTGTTAGGTCCCTGGTTGACATTGCACCCTATGACTGGCCTGTGGTGGTGGAGCACTGATGGAGTCATAGATGGACTCACTCTGTCTAACTGCCTGGATGCAACAGTCACTAAGGAGTTAAGTGATCAGGATTGGAATTATCTCCGATCCTGGCCATTGTATCGGGACTCCAGCTGTTAGTCACAGATGGGCTCCTGCAATGATCCTACAGGACTACATTCATCTAGCACCCGTTGCAATGTGTAAAATCTTGAAGGTTATTAATACCATCTTAAAAGCTAAAAAATTTAAATGAGAACACTCTCATTGCATTCACAAAACATCATTGTAAGCCATTCCTATGGGCAGAGCTCCTGGCCATCACTATAACTGGTCAGGTTGTAGGGTTGGGGACTTATGGATAGTTGTAGGTCTGCAAGGGATAAAGGTAATCTAAGAGATTTCCAAAGCAGTATGTGATTAAACTGTGTCAGTTCCAAAAACATTACAGCTGACAAATTTGTAACTTTTTCTTGCAGGAGTGAAAAAAAAAGACGTTTTACTAAAACCATGCATCCTTTTTTGTGTACAATACACTGATGAGCATGTAAGCCAACCATGACGTAGAGAAAGGAAGAAAAGTGGCCAACATGCCTAGTCAGTTATGTCAAGTGTATGGGCATCTTTCTGATCAGTTTTGGTTTAATTTGCACCATTTTCCCACAATATGCGCTGAATTGCAATGAATGTATCTTACAATGCTACTAAGAATTCTCCAGCGGTTTGGGGGTGGCACTTATTAAAGATTAGCTTTAAACATTTAAGGTTATTCCCATCTCAGACTGTGATAACCTGTCCATGGGATCCCAAGAATGGGGACAAATATTGTCCCTGGAATTTTTGGTTGGCATCCCACCTGCACAGCCAATGCTCCCACCACCCAACAGTTCTGAGCTCAGCACTCGTATAGGAAGCTCTACAGAGTATGAATGGGGCACTAAATGAGTACATTTTGACGACAATCCCCCCCCCCCCCCCCCCATTCTTATTAGAGAGGGTCCCAGCAGTTAGACCCCCAATCTGCAGGTTGTTGAAATGGAAATAGCCCTTTAAAATGGTTTAGTCATGGTTTAGTCATACTGTCATAAATGTGCTCATAACCTTGGATAAATCTATGGTGGCTCAGTCCTATTGAATATAGTACTGTAAGAAAAAAAAAAAAAAAAGCAAAGAATTTCAACAATCTAAACATAAAAAGAATAACTTCACTAATGCAAAAAGATACCTATGTGCAAAATAAATAAATAAAGGCTGCGAGGAGAAGAGAAGACGAGTCTGTGTGTGCATCACAACGCCATTGTTACGGAGTTAGAGTAGAATGATTTCTTCTCCACCTGCCAAGAGAGAGCTTTCTAAAATCATTATCTCGGGAAAGTTTTCTCTGATATCTGCTTACGGGATTAATTCAAGGTTTTGCATTCATTTGCTAGTTGCTCTTCGTATGATGTTCTATTTTATGTTTCATTTCAGCCTACGAGCTGGTAAAAAGAAATACTTATCATAGAATAGGGCTTATTTGGCACAAAGTGCATTTACAAGCAACTGAGGTATTGTTAAGCTGGCGCTGAAAAATAGAGCAGTTTTCCGGAATAGTTCTTTACTTTCTGCGAAAGGAATAGAAAACCCATTCTCTTGCTTTATATAAGCTATTATCTGCTCCGTTTTATACTTAGTTTGGGGGAACTTGGTAGAGATTTGTATGGAAGTGAGGAATAGCATTGGAAATTCAGAAACATAAAGAAAGTTTAATGTGAAATATATTGTGAGATACTAAAGGGGTCTTCCGAGGTAAAGTAAGTTATCCCCTATTCACAGGATAGGACATAAGTGTCAGATGGCAGGGGGTCTCAGCAGTCAGGCCCCTGTGATCTGACACTTACTCCAATACTATCCCTTCTCTGATACTCATCCCCTGTCCTGATTCCTGGCAACTCAGACATGGACCTTGCTGCTCCAGTCAATTTTTCTAAATTCCACCCAGTTCCCTAGATCGGCGCTGGTTTCTTCATGTGCAACAGCCCGCTATATGCATTGAAAGTGGGCCCGATGCCCCCCAGTGTAATGTGTTCCCCTTCCTTTGGTGACCTGTCTCCATTAGGGTCAATTCTGGCCGCATCACTGAGGGTAGGGGATATCATCAAACTGGGGGTGCTGGACCCCCCTCCAGTTAATAGAGCCAGTACACACAAAGATACTGGTGGCCAGTGTTTTGAAAAACGGATAGCGCCACCGGGATCCCCCCATGGCGGCACCGACCAGGTACTGAAAAAAGAAATTACTAATTGAACTGGTACATTCGCTTTAAGTATAATAGTTGAGGACTCCATTATAGAATTTTCATTTGGGTCCTAGAGCTTTGATGTCACTATTTTGCATGAAACAACAACCCCATCCATGGACTTTTTTGTATCCGTCATACTATATTATATTATAATATAAAATCATAGGCTGCACTCTATATAATCTTCTCAATAAATATGTAAAGCGGCGTGGGGATTGAGCAGGGTCCTTTTTAGCAATCTGCAAGGTGATCCAGGAAAGTCATTGTCCAAATGAATTCATTTGCTTCCCTTCCAGGCTAGGTGACATATGCAGATTTTAATCTTGTAAAGTCTTTCTCGGAACAGAGTCGGAGCGGAGAATTACACACTTCAATGTGACTCTGCATGTAAACATCATGCCTACCGGGAGTAATTACAATGATACATTTCCCCCATTGTCACTTAATGATAGTGGATCAGTGGATTTCAGATATAGATTCTTATTTCTGGTATTTTTTCCCCTAACCATGACATATATTTGGAATTAGAAAGCATCTAATTAGAACAATTAGTCTAATAAAATGCCTTTTAGGAGACAGTTTGTTTGAAAAGTACAAAAAATAATTACAGCACATGTAATGAGCTCAGTCGCAGCTGTTTGTGTGATCCGCCATTTATCCTTCCCTTATCTACAGCTTAACACCACAAATAATCTATCAATAACATTACTGCTGAATAGTCACGTTAAAAATTTGGTGTAAAATGAGTTAACGCCAACTATTAAAAACAAAGATAGCATGCAATAGCCAAGATGATAAAACACAGTTTTGTTAAAGGGATTCATCTCACCTGCTGATATGTCCCTATTCTCTTAGCTTCATCCTCGGCACGGTGCAGATGCAGTTAGCAGTTTGCTCCACGGTCCGGTAAGACTGTTAGGTGCACTGGGTCAACCGTTAGGAGCACATCCGGTCCCCAAAGCTTCAGGGGTGGATCGGGGCTATGAGGGCGGGCAGTGCTCCTAACAGTCTTACCGGACCATGGCACAGAATACTAACTGCACCGGAACAGCGCAGAGGGTAAAGGTGCTCCTGCATCTCCTGTGCAATAGGGACATGTCAGCACGTTAGATTTGTCTAACCTGCTGATAGTTCCTCATAAATGGCTCTTTGTAGCACTATAATGGCAACTGCAGTAAATAAACTAACCAGCATTTGGGTATAAGCGCCCTACATGAGGTAGTCCAATAAACTGAAGGTTACAGTTATGGGACTCTGAGAGCTGCGACCTTCCTTAAGATCCCGCATGAACTGATTGTGTTAAGCTGCTTTATTCTAAAAACAGCTCCACCCCTGTCCTCAGGTTGTATATGGTATTGCAGCTCATGAACTGCAAAAGCAGAAGCAACCTTTGGACAGGAGTGGTGATGTTTCTAGAAAGAAAGAAAAAAATGGCCATGTTTGATTTTAATCATCCTGGACAGGCCTTTAAAAAGGTATCTATGATTAGCTGATATCAACCAATCATTATCAGGAAAGACATCAATCAGTAGAGAGAGATCAGGAACCAATCAGTAGAGAGAGATCAGGAACCAATCAGTAGAGAGAGATCAGGAACCAATCAGTAGAGAGAGATCAGGAACCAATCAGTAAAGAACGATCAGGAAGACATCAACCAATTAGTAGAAAGAGATCTGGTTGGAATCAACCAAGCAGTAAAGAAGGATTAGGAAGCCACCAATCAATAGAGAGGGATGAGGAAGACAACAATCAGTAGAGGTGGATCATGAAGACATCAACCAAAAAGTAAAGAAGCATAAAGAATACTGACCACAACCTGTATACATGTGTGCACTCAATGGTTAAGGGGTTGCAGAGAACAATTAGTTGCCACACCTATCCATAGATGGTTACTAATGATGCAGGTTAGTTCCATTGAGGTAAATGGGTAAATGAGTTGCAATACCCCACAGCAACCAATAACGCTGGGGTGGCGCTGTAACTGGGAGAAAGCACCCAAATTTTCTGAACCTTGTACTACTTTTTTAAATGGAACCTGTTATAGGGTTTATGCTCCCTGAACCAGGAGCCAATGGAGTGGTCCCCGACAGCTTCCCCCAACCCCAGTAGCTGTAATTGATAGATTTTTCTCAGTTTGGATATAGACAGAGATCTATCAATCAAGACGAGGGGAATTGGAGAGGCAGCAGCCAGCAGGGACCACTGCAGCATGATGACTGGTTCCCTTTAGGTGCCCCTCCGACTTGGTCGGTGTCTAATGATACCTTATAAGTAGGCCATCTATTCTTAGCTTGAAGAGAAATTTCCTCTGACACATCATCTGTTAATATTCACATCTTGAATTTGAATCCTCCCTAGAAATGTCCTTTTTTTTCTCTTAAAACCAGAGCAAAAGCAGCATCCCTACCCTGGCATTACGCATATACACAATCCTGATTAATAATTCATTTTAATTAAGGCTAATAAACTATTCAGGACTATTCTAAATAAAAAACACAAAAAATTACAAAAGAAAGAATTAAATTAAAAAAAGGCTCATTTGAATTTTATTTAAATTCAGTAACCATTAAAAGAAGAGAGAATGTAATGCTGTAATCTCTCTCCGATATGATGGCCGCCATACCCCAGCGCATTGGTAAAGCCTCCCCGGAGATTAATTTAAAGTGCTGGAAACAATGCACTGCGGCTCAAGACTTACAATTATCTCACTATCCAAACTGTCTAGAAACCAATAAGCGCGGCGTCCTCAGGACCGTCACTACGCAGAGCTCATAAATCCCAACGCCGGACACAAAATGGCCACCTCTCCTGCAGTAAATGGCAGGTATATCATAAAGCTATAAGACTTCACATGACTTGTCTCTGGGCCCCATCCATTACCATTATAGTGACAAGAACACAAACGTCTTTGTAGGAGACAGCCGTTCATGAACCGGAGTCATATTGTGGCCGTATCACTGTTTAAGTCATTATAGACTGAAAGCAATGGACAGTTTTTACAAGCTAATAACAGACGCTATCAACAAGAAAATGCTCACATGGTAAAACGGCCCTATAAAATGACCTGGCTTCTATTCCACATGAATTATGTCTCACTTTCCAAGCTATCAAGCCTTGTGCACTGAACAGAAAATGGAGAATAACTGTTTACATGCTGTTTAGAGAATTATTGCTGCAAAACATGTTATTTTCACACACAATCAGTATACAGTTTATCTCTCATTATTCGCCCTGTGTCACCGAGACACGAAAGCATGTACTTTGCTGATATCAAGCAATTTCAGAGCCTGTGTGGCTTTCATTGTATATTTAATGGCCCCTGTGACTGTAAGCTCGGGGAACACAACCATACCGGCTATTAGAGCCGGGATTACTGACTCGGGTGGGAGACGCTAAATACAAGACATGGTGCTTAGAGGAATAAGAAGGATAAGCTCATATTAGGGGACTAGTCTGTTACTCAGACTCTCATTTGTTTGCTTAATTTCTATTATTAAATTATTCTTATTCTAAAAGTCCAAAACTAACACTGATTTATCACAATAATCCACATATTTTCACCAAAACACCATTTTTCCCCCGGATAGTTATAGGAAATGGGGCAAGGTTGACCATAGAGGGGCAGAGTTTGGGCAAGGTTATGAATTATGGCTATTTTGTGGGCAGTCCTAGGTGTCTCCATATCATATTGCCAATTTTACTACTATATGTCTATATATACCAGATGTTGGCCAAATGAGGGATAAGTGGAATAAGGGGCCGTCTATAGTACCAGTGGTAAAGTAGTGGTCCTCTTTAAGGTCGTGGTGTATATGGAAATCAATGTGTATGGATTTCCAGACCCCCCCCCCCCCCCAAATGGGCTGTATGGAAATAAATGTTCCTGCGGCTGTCAGAGCTCTGATGGCAGCAGGGACATACAAACACCGGCCAATGTTTGGGCAGTATAACATTGGCCGTTGTTATACTGTGTGCGAACAAAGCTTTTTAGGGATTTAAATACCAGATATTGGTCAAATGAGGGGTAAGCGGAATAAGGAGACGTCTATGGTGCCAGTGGCAAAGGAAGAGGTCCTCTTTAATAGAGAGGTACTCTAACCAAGCTTGCATTAGTCACATTATTTTGGTCCTGTATATATTATTTTCATCTCTATTTAGAAGTAGCTCACGTATGACATCATGTTCATTTCCTACAACCACTGTGGGACAGGGTGCAAGCTGATGCGACTGAACCATTGCTCTTAATGATAATCCAATTCTTCAAAAGATAGCAGCACTCCAATGAAGCAAATAACATGTATTACCCCAGTGTGCACAGACAGTTATAATACGACCAAATACTAGGTTCTTTCTCAAGCAAACTGTTTGGTCGAAACGTAGACATCTGTACACACTGGTGAAATAAACACATTACTTTTTTTGCAACTTTTTTTTTTGCTACTTTTTTGCCCGCTGAGCGGGCAATCGGTTAGCCGGGTACGTGACATTGCAGCTGGAAGAGCTGCAGGAGTTGGCGACTGTGAGCTGACTCAGGATGAGGACATTACAAAGTATACTTTGTTTATTATGTTCCCGCATCCCAGGGTTTTCCTGCTTTTTTCTATTTCACAGGACTTCCTTAACATAATTTACAAAATATACAGTCAATGGCTATAAGGGCCTTTTAGCAAACGTAAATCGAGTTGGTGTGTAGTACAACCGCACCCCTTTAAGCAAAGCCAGCCCCTCGTCACTCACAAGCCACGCCCACCAAGTAAGCACAGTGCCCATTATCTAAAAACATTAACCAAAACGGAAGAATTTTACGAAAATGTTAAGACTTTTTGGTTGACCACAGTAATATTTCCGCCATAGTGTATAGTATTTTTGCAGATTATGCCTGTGATAACCTTGCATAGTATTATTTGTTAGACACCACATGTTATGGGTATTTGTACCCTGTATAACCAAGTACCATATAAGAGTAGGGGGGCTAGAAGCAGAATGTAGCACACAAACACAAATGTAGTATAAAGCAAAGAAATAAAAGGCATAACATAGATTACCTGGACATATCTACAATGTAAAACCAAAGAATAATTTAACCCTTCACTGTTTCCTAATAACACCCCCCCCCCCTCAGTAATGTCGCCCCCTCTGTAATCACAAAAATATCAATACTTAAAGCCCATTTTCCCTGCGCCAAAGCCGCATCCCCATCATCTGGTCAGCGCTTTCCAATCTCTCGCCTCCTGCAAATGTTCACTTTCGGCTGTTTTTCGATGTTAAGGTTATATAGGTCATTCCGACAAGGGAAATAGAAGGTTAGGTATATTACAAGTAATGTGCTGAGATTCCTATGAAGAAGATTGCTGGACGCAAATTGCCTTTCTACCCCGGGGCGCTCCGCGCCGCTCGCACTTGTAATTGTACATACTTTTTCCCTTTTTCTTGTCCGAGACTGTTTGTGCTGCTAAAGGGAGACGGAAAAACATGTAGTACTGTACTTGCTGTGTTCCACTGCGCCCGATCAATAAAGTCTCATTGCACTTTTTCCAAGGCCGGCTTATAAAATATGCAAAGCGAACGGAACGTGTACATACATTTTTCAATTTCGCCAAATTGTAATTACACCATTTAAGTCATTTACAGTTGATTACCTAGTAAAGGAGATGTAAACAAAAGGGGTGAAGTACATCAACAAGCGGCTAATAACTGGCGGAAACCAGAATAGCAATGCCGCTTCACCAGGATCGGTGCTCTGTTTTCCTAATCAAATCCCCATCTCGCGTTCCTTACATGATCATCTTTTCACCGAATGAGGGATTTTTTTTTTATAGTCTGCTAATTCACTTGCAAAATGTACTTTTCTTAGCGCGCTAATAAGATACCAGTGAAGCTAGGGAAAACTTTATTACCGCCGGTATATCAATTTTACGCCAACAGGTTTAAAAAGCTGATCCTATCTCCACAGTGTTACACGTATTGATTGTTCTCTAAAGAAGACGAATTTTCATGAGTTTAGAATCAAAGAAATTAGATTGGTTCTGCAATGTCATCATGTACCGGGCTCGATTGCTCTGTCTAATTGTTACCTTTGATTCATTCTGCTGTAGCGAGTGGCCCTGTAGCGGTTTCTCATCATCAGAGCATTTTGAATTACATGCGGCAAATGGTCTATGAATATCTGAGAGCCGGAAACGCTGAGTAAAGATCGGCACTCGTCAGAATTATTTAGCCAGACTACAAAATCTTATCGAGTAGATATAAAAAAATGACATATAAAAATGAGTGATTTAAATTTAAAGTGACTAGTCATAGATTAGTAAAAAAGTTTTTAGTTGATTTTGTCCCCCCCCCCCCCCTTAAGCTCAACCCTAACTACTTAAAGGGGCAGAAATTCAATATTGGAGTCTAGATGCTGCAGCCCACAGGCTTAAAGGGTCAATTACTTTTCTAGAAATGGTGCCACTCTTGTCTACAGGCTGGGGCTGGTATTGCAGCTCAATCCCATTAACTTAAATGGATCTGGGCTTCCAAATCGAATGTGTCACACACAACTGTTGTAGCCTATAGTGATCTTAAGGGGTCTTTTATTTTTTTCCCAGAAACAGCACCCCTCTGGTCCACACGCTTTCAGGATAAGCCATAAGTAATCCCTCTACTTTGGTTAAATCCTCTACAGAAAGGCTAGCCTCAGTTCCTCTTAGTCTTGTATTGAAAGTGTACTGTATGTCAAGATTATTTTTGGATTTGTATCTCCTATGGAAGAATTTGGCACATGTCATCGGATGGACGTTTACTGTATAAGATCCGATGCTAAGACTTTGATTTCAATATATTATCACATGGTAATCAAAAGGCTTCAACAATTCCAATATTATTTTTTATTATTCTTCAACTGCTGTTAAAATAAAATAAAATCATACCAACCCTGTCCCCCGTTGCAGCTCCTTCCCGTCCCTCACTGCTTGCCTCTGTTCCCTGCTTCTGAGAGGATGTGCTGGGACAGGACCCACTCACTCAACCAATCACTGGCTACAATGGTGTACCCTCATGGATAGTGATTGGCTGAGAGGGTAAGTCCTGCTCCAAGCAGAGAGAAAAGACAAACAGTGAGGGCCGTAAAGGAGGAGGACTGGGGTAGGTAAGTATAACAATAGCAGCGGCAGAATTATATAAAATAAATTCTGATATATACCTTTAAGGCTTGTACCACTAATCCCAGGATATCTTGTCTATACGATGGGTGATGGGACCTATGGACTCATCCTGCACATAGGTCAGAACTTCCGATATATAGGCTAAAAGATAAAGTCTGTCCACTGTCTCTCCTCTCTGGCATCCTGAGAATAGAGCTCTGAACCTAACAGGGCAGATGGAGAAGTATGTACGCCATCCCTTTAATGCTTTGTAGTGAAATAAAACTGAATGCATTTGACAGCTATTTTGACTAACTGGCACTTACTGGACAGCTACCACACCATCCAGTCATTGATCTATGAAGCCACCAAGACGTCCCAGATCATTAGGTCCCACATTGCTCTTAGCAGAAAAATTTAATTCCTTTTTGGCAACTACAGTATGTGAGATATACCAGAGCTGCGGCTTTCCGGGACGGGGGCTCAGGATGATACTCAGGACGTCCATCTTAATTCTGGGGTACTGATGTCTGCAATGGATTCCGCAATCACACCTCCTTATTGCTGTGACTATAGTTCTTTCCTTTTTTTTCTTTTTGGTACAAGAAAAAAGAACTTGCAGTCACAAGCGTATTAGCATTTAAAAGGTCTGGAGATCTGGCTCTGAGGCTGGCAGGTGCCTTATAAATCTAAGTGTTGGCAAGATTGTGGGAAGAAAAATAGCTTTTCAGATCATTGCCATTTGCATTCGTACATTGAAAAAGTGTCACCCGGTGCGACAAAGTTACCTCTATGACCCGGTCTCACTGCTTTAAATCAGTTTACGGTTGGAAAAGCAAACCTGGGTGGGCGCATATATCTCATCGGACAACCAACCATCAATGATGCAACTCGCAGGGATACTGAAGCCAGCCGAGACAGCAACTTGTTATCAGAGACAATGGGATATTTATATGTTTCTGCAGTGTCTGTAATAATGCAAGATAGATAGATAGATAGATAGATAGATAGAAGATAGATAGATTGATAGATAATAGATAGATAGATAGATAGATAGATAGATAGATAGATAGATAGGAGATAGATAGATAGATAGATAGATAGATAGATAGATAGGAGATAGATAGATGAATAGATAGATAGATAGATAGATAGATGAATAGAGCCACAGTAACCTACAGTTGTATAAAAACGGAGAACATGTTGTGCTGTCCGAGTGCATCAAGAAATCCTGATTAATGCAGAACGACAGGACTGACAGATTGCTAATCAACGAAATACAATGAGCGGACAGGAGAAGCCCTCGGACTCGGAGAATCACCAAGTCCCATAGTAACCAAGGCAAACATCCATGAAGAGAGACCAGTGCCATCAGATGACCTTTGTGCCTTCTTTCCGTGTGATTCTACATGCATGTTGTGACCACCAGGTTGTGCTCATGAGTGTGATATGTGGTTTACATTAGATGTTAATCTGAGGTGATAAATAAAGGGGCTTTTCCAGTTGTAGGCTTTGTTCTCATAATGTTTTTTAACAAAAGACGAATGTTTGTCACGTAAAAAAAAAAAGACGTTGAGGGAACATATCCTAAGCAGGTAAGTGTGTGATTGATAAGTTGACACTTTTCAAATGTGCTTTATGCTGTAATAGCAACCTGTCATGACTTTAATGCTGCCTGAACAACAAGTCATTGGGATAGTCTCCAACACCTTCTATCCGTCCCACCTGCTTTAATGAATCTCTTCTTAAGTACAAGAATAGATCAATCAGTCAAGACCAGGGAGGCAGGTAGAGACACTGAGGACCACCATGATTAGAGATGAGCGAATTTGTCGAAATTCGGGTTCATATGAACCTGAACTATCGGCTTCTGTAGCCTCCGTAAACAGGGTGGATACAGCGTAAGGACCGCCTGGAAAACTGGGATACAGACATTCCATTTCTCATAGTTTGGAATCAAACGCTGAGCCTTTGGGTTTGGATAACATTGCTGAACCCAAAAATTTTGCCAGATTTTTTCAACACTATCAATCATGCGTGTGCCGATCAAGAAAGACCGCTGTCGGTTGACCAAGCATTTGGCAGACAGCCATGCAATGTACAACCAGCAAGCAGATGACTAAAAAAACACTTACATAATTGACAACTTTGATCTGTTGTTTTTACCTTTTTATCGTACAAGTTTGCCAAAAAACAAATTCTTCATTTCTCCCAGATACATTCAGAGGCAGCTCGAGCTCTCCGGCAGTATGGAGGGTTTTGTCGTGGCTGCTCTACAGGATGGTTGTCTTCCCATGAGTGAGACTGGGACCAAATGAAACCTGACAGGTCGGAGTTCCACTGAGTTTACTGGTGCAGATAAGCAACAATAGATTGTTGCTATTTATTTAGACCTTGTAAATGCACAACAGTCAATCAATACGGAGTATATGAAGAGAGGCAGGGATCTTGTATAGAGATGTTTATCAGGGACCCGTCAGCCGCGTTCCACTTCTGATTACCATGTAGCTAGTCCACCGACAACATAAAAAAAAGCATCTCCTACCTCACGGTGACAAGCCATGCTGACAACAAGTACAATGTTATATAAACCTCAATAAACCTCCATTCAGATTATGCATATTTAACAGTGCATCCAATTAACTACAGTGCTGACTGAGATTAATTTATTATTCATTTTACTCTAACTTATGTTAATACTTTCACGCCAGACATGAAAACTGACTGATACAGCATATTGGTATTGTCGAGCACTAGTGTAAAACTTGGTATAATTAAAATTACAGCCAAAAAAAAAAAAGAAAAAGAAAAAAATCTGATATGCTATGGCATGAAGTTTTAAGCTATTATCAGATAAATTTATACACACTGTGTTCTGTGGCATATATTAGTCTAGGTGCCGGGTACATTTGCATAACACGGAAACAAAGATGGTGTCTGGAAATTAGGGGGAAAGATGAATGAGTTAAAAAAACATAGTGCAGGGATTATATTCAGGCAGTGTATATATTACATGGTTATCTACCGCTACGCTGTCTACGGCTTTACTATGTAATACAGCCCGCACTACAATACTTGGATTATCTATGACTTATTATGAGGGATATGCTGTATCCCTGAAACTAAGAGGGTTGTCTGGGTAAAACTAAAATTTGCCCCATGGATGGGGATTTCATAGGGAAAAACATTCTCAGGTCCCCTAGAGATGCAAGACTAATGCTCCGAGAAATCTGCTGGTCTATGCTTCTTCTAGGTTCTGTGCCATCCACACCCAACAGCACCGGGACACCACTGGGAGAGCCGACTGGCTGAGCGGACAGGTCAGGCTGGGGTCAGGGTGGCACAGAACCTGTAAGAAGCGGGGCCCAACGATGGTCGAGAGCATTGGCACGGCAGCTGCAGGGAACCTCTTGTATATACTTTTTACTTTCACACCACCACTAGCCATGACGCAAACGTTTGTTATGCAGTGTTAGGACGTGAGCGAAACCATATACATTACAGAAAAAAGTGATAAAGAGAACGACTCTAGAAGTAAAAGAGCACATTCATCTGGCATCTGTACATACAGAAGATGCCCATTACTGGCCGGAGAAAAGTTCAGAAATACCTCACTCCCGCACAATAAAATGTCAGGGTCTCTAAGATCACTACATATCTATGAAGCACAACAATGAGCCGCAGATCTTCTAACAATTCAGAATGATACAGTAACGTAGACGAGGACGTGACTCCGGGAAAACATTCAACCCAGTCTAATTCTGGAAACATAGAAACCTTGGTCAGACGACCCCGGTGACACTGAGGCTGAGAGCAGTAGTGAGGGACCCCGGCACCCAGCATCTTTATGGAGGTGTTTTTTATTTGTATAATGAGACATCCAGAGAAATGTGTCTGACAACCAATCCCAGATCATTCTGCGTAACAAAGGCTGACAGGTGATTGATTGATTGATTTTTATCTGAGAAAAATATGAAACACAATGATAGATCTGAGCCATTATCTTTATTTCCAAACTAATAAAAACATCTTTATGCGGAAAGAATGTAACAAACAAACAAATGTATTTCGAGCTTCTAAAGATCGTCCTTACTCAGGAGCCTGAAATGCAATGGCTTTTCCCATTATTTGTTGTTTGGATCCTTCTCACCATTCCCTTCGGAGGATTGAGTCCTATACTATACTGACAATGGGTCAGTGATCTCCATACATGTGACTGTCTGCTACTCTCATAAGGATTAATGAACTCTCACACATCTCTCTTATGAACCTGCAGATATTTGTTCTAAGCTTTTTGGGAGGGTCAACCCTAAATGTTTTCACCCTTAACTTTTTGGAAATGTATTACTCCATAAACTGTTAGACAAAGAAATCTTTCCATTAAGAAATAGTTTCAAAGTCCCCTTTAACTTTTCCCTTGCACCTTTGAAGCTTACTATGTCAAAGCATCTTGTATTCTTAGGGGTTTATACAACCCAGGACATAATGCCCAATTTTGTTTATACTTCTAATGTATACAGATGTGTCCACCTTTACCTTTTCTAAAATTGAGTTAACGACTGATACTTCTAAAGATGCAAAGGCAGTACATTTGTGCAACATGCTAGCAAAGCCCTCAAGAGCCTGCAATTCACATCACAACCACTGGGCGGACATACATAGACAAATGGCATACACATCTCCTAACAGAGTAGGGTATAATCATTTTTCTAAGCTTGCTATTTAAACACATTTGTAGGTAGTCACATTTAGGGTCTGAATAAGACCTGTGGTGAGAGAATATGTCATACAATAGGTGGAGAGATGAAGACAATGACTACAATGTAATTCTATATTAAATTATGCTCATTCTTCTACCTTTGTCTATTGTCATCAGGCAGTCCTCTGTGTTTTACATTTTAATGACCATCTGTCTGAAAAAGCTTGTGGTTTATAGAGAATGCTTATGTGGCAGGAGAGGAGCTGAAATGTAGCATTATTCTGAGGGCGAGATAAAGAATCTGACAGGTAATATCACATGGGGCAGAGGTCTGAACAAGGGAGGAATATTTATCTGCATTACGGACGCCTTCGGCTTCCTCCTAATAATACACATGTACACCATCCAAAGCTATAACCGCACTGTAACGGCACTGGCAGCACCATCACACAACAAAGCCCTAATTAATAACTGACAGTTATCATTCTACATACGTAAACAAGAAAGGCTGTCAATCATTAACTAAGACCGCCCACTTGACTTCTAAGCTCAAATGAGCAGAAATTTGAGCAACCAATATCAATGTACTCAGCTCCTCCTGCTTTATAACATGATTTCAAGGGAGGCCGACAGGTTCCCTGTAACTATTTTCCTGTGACCAAGTAGGAGGTTGAACCAGATCCATTGTGCATTATTATAATACCATTCACAGTGAAATTTCACAACAAACAGAATGTAATACTGGCGAGGGGGATCGTAAGCTACGTTGTAATGTTATGTTTTATTTGGAGCACTTCTCCGATGGGTCCATGCAGTTTTATGTGGAAAACTAGAAATTATCCCTTAAACGGAAGACTTCCAAAACACAAGGGCTTCTTCCACTTGATTTCCTCAAGACAGGACGGGCGGCTGCCCATTATTTAGTGGTAATTGGAAGTGTAATTACCAAAGTGCAGCATTATCATCGCCTGCTTTGAAGGCTTCTAAGTACAAGATAATGAGCTAGTAGCCAGGATAACAAATAAAAATAAAATTTTGTTAATGTGGAGTCAAGAAGGGGGATTTAGCTCAGTATGTGGATTTATGGGAATTATGAGAGTCCATTCAACTGGTAATCTAGTACGTCTGTCTCAAAAACGTTACAAATTACATTGGAACATTATAACAATAATAATATAATATAATATAATAATAATAATAATAATAATATTAATAATAATAATAATAATAATAATAATAATAATAATAATGTGACAATGTAGGTAAAACATAAAATAGTATACTGGAAGTCTCAATGACCCTTAAAGGGGCCTATTATTACTTTCATGCTGCCTGAACCATGAGCTGTATAGGAAATAGACCCTTACAATCTTTTCATACAGACGTTTCCTTTCTTACCTTTTCTCATGACTCAATATAATGTGTTTGACAAGATGACTAGTTTATAAACCAGATGATATCATCAGGAGATGTTTATGCTAAACCCCCTATTACACGGGGCGACTGTGAGGGGCAAACGAGCGCTGTCAGCGCTCACTTTCCCCTCGTTCCCCACTAGCTGTTGCTGCCATTACATGTGGCGGCAGCATTACATGTGGCGGCAATGTGGGGCCGTAGAGAGGAGCAGGGGGGAGGGGCTGCCTGGGTGATCGCTAGAAGGTTGTTACCTTTTTATGGTAATCCTGTCTGGAATGATATAATAAGATGACTGCCGAATAGTGATCTCTACAGAACATGAGGTATCAGCTTATTATAAGGCTCAGCGAATAGAAGTATTTAAATTAAATAAATAAACAAAAATAAAAATATCATCAAAAATTATTGAAAAAAATATAAAAATTCCTTTTAGTCAATAAATTGTGTCGCCTAATAGACTGAACTCTTTAAATTTCCTACAATAAAACCGTCCCATTCATCAGAGCTGGGGTTTGCTTGCTATAGATGTTAATGCTGAGATGTTTGCTCGGTATAGGACACTGGAGAGAAAAAAAATAAATAAGTGAACGATATGTATTGTGTTGGACAGTGTGAGCTGCTCTTTCATATGCAAATGGGTCTCAGCATTAAACCAATGCATTCAATTTCTTCCTGCAATGATTCCCTAATAAATTGCAAAAAAATAAAAAAAGATCCCGTTCGCAGCTCAGAGTATAGAGAATTAAAATAGCAACCAAAACGTGTTTCTGAAAAATGCAATATCTTCTAACAGCACAATCTTGGAAACTGGGTCAGGAGGCATAAATATGCGGAGGTTAACTATGAGCTCTGCCGTGCCACCTTGTAAGCCTTACAAATGACAAGCATGATAGTGCAAATGAAGCAGAGCCAAGAAGCCAAATGAAGAAAAATTAAGCTGAGGCTGTCGGTAAAGCCTCTGATTGTGGGTTTAATGGAAATCTCCCCCATCAAGCGCGGATTGTAACGACGGCCACAAGATACAAGACGCTGAGTCTCCATATGAAAATCATTCCAATAGTCTAAATAATAATAGGAGGAAAGTGGAAGATGGTTCAGTGAGATCAGCAGACCGGGGTAACGCGCCTCCTGGATTATTCTCCCATTTATTTGACATTCGATATTCTGGCAATTCCAGACATTTTACACTCGAGCACATGCAGGAACGCAGGAGAATGAAGGAGGTTTTTGTTTTTTGTGCTTTAATCCTTGTATTTGGTTGTTAAATAACCTGGGACGCAAGATACTAGAAATCAATTTATCTGTGTAAAACCAACGTGTTAGCTTCCAAGAAGACGCTCGCGTGCTTCTATTCTATAAGTCTATTGATGCTGCAATCCTTTGTCTTTTCTTCAAGTGTGTTTTATGGACTGGCAAAAGAACAATAGAAAGGCTGTAAAGAAGACGCCTGCATTTTATAGTCTATAGCAATGAGATGTAGAGAACGTCAGGATCCCATCTATTATATGGGCAGAGCCCTGTTATAGCCTGGAGCTGTCCGGCGAGATCCCTGAAGGGTGGCGATACAGTCATGTCTGGTTACCGGTAACATAGAAGAGCATGACTGCACATTACACTGTTTATGTGCTCATATACTGTACATACAATAAACCAACACTATGCCAACCTATACTGCAGACAGGCACATACAATAACCCAACGCTATGCCAATCTATACTGCAGACAGGCACATACAATAAACCAACGCTATGCCAATCTATACCACAGACAGGCACATACAATAACCCAACACTATGCCAATCTATACTGCAGACAGGCACATACAATAACCCAACACTATGCCAATCTATACTGCAGACAGGCACATACAATAAACCAACGCTATGCCAATCTATACCACAGACAGGCACATACAATAACCCAACACTATGCCAATCTATACTGCAGACAGGCACGGACAATAAGCCACACTATGCCAATCTGTACCGCAGACAGGCACATACAATAACCCAACGCTATGCCAATCTATACTGCAGACAGGCACATACAATAAACCGACACTATGCCAATATATACCACAGACAGGCACATACAATAAACCAACGCTATGCCAATCTATACTGCAGACAGGCACATACAATAAACCAAACGCTATGCCAATCTATACTGCAGACAGGCACATACAATAAACCAACACTATGCCAATATATACCACAGACAGGCACATACAATAACCCAACACTATGCCAATATATACCACAGACAGGCACATACAATAAACCAACGCTATGCCAATCTATACTGCAGACAGGCACGGACAATAAGCCACACTATGCCAATCTGTACCGCAGACAGGCACATACAATAACCCAACGCTATGCCAATCTATACTGCAGACAGGCACATACAATAAACCAACACTATGCCAATCTATACTGCAGACAGGCACATACAATAAACCAAACGCTATGCCAATCTATACTGCAGACAGGCACATACAATAAACCAACGCTATGCCAATCTATACTGCAGACAGGCACATACAATAAACCAACACTATGCCAATCTATACCGCAGACAGGCACATACAATAACCCAACACTATGCCAATCTATACTGCAGACAGGCACATACAATAAACCAACGCTATGCCAATCTATACCACAGACAGGCACATACAATAAGCCAACACTATGCCAATCTATACTGAAGACAGGCACATACAATAACCCAACGCTATGCCAATCTATACTGCAGACAGGCACATACAATAACCCAACACTATGCCAATCTATACCGCAGACAGGCACATACAATAAACCAATGCTATGCCAATCTATACCACAGACAGGCACATACAATAACCCAACACTATGCCAATCTATACCGCAGACAGGCACATACAATAAGATAACACTATGCCAATCTATACCGCAAACAGGCACATACTGTACAATAAACCAACACTATGCCAATCTATACCGCAGACAGACACATTTGCTATGTGAAGATGACCAAGTACATAGACATTTTCCAATACTCCATATAAACATGTTTTTCCTTCATCAGGTTTCTTTCTATGGAGGAAGACAGGTGGCTGCTCGCCAAGACTGGTGTCACCCATCTCATGGGAGCCAACAGGATCACACATCTCAGCTGTCGCCATACACAGGAGGATTCACACCACTGTCATCTGCACATTACCAATTATCAGTCTATAGCATGGAAGCGTATTTAGATGTGGTGGGTAAATGTACAATAACTGAATATAAACCTGTCTGGTATATATAAATATATCCAAAGATTATATGGAAGGGAATACTAAAGGCGCAGACTGGATGGAGCTGGGGGACTTTTCTACTGACAAGCTTCTGTGTTTGTATATTTAAAGAAACAGCACCACTCTTGTCTTCAGTTTGTGTTTGGTATTGCAGCTCAACTCCATTAAAGAGAATGAAGCTGAGTTGTAATACCAGACATAACCTCAGGACAGGGGTAGCGCTGTTTATAGAAGGAGCCAGCTGTTTTTTGATTGGTGCACAGAAGATGCATTCTGGTCTGTAGCACCTTCATGTAGCACCGCTCATAGAATAATAATAATAATAATAATAATAATAATAATAATAACAATAATAATAGTAATAACAATGTTTCACTTTACTTTTTTTCCCAAAAAATATGCAGAACTTTTGGGTTTTGGACTTACAGAAAACCCTGACAAGCACAATGGGAATACTCATCTGCTGTTAGTTATAGGTCGGGGACCCCCCGAGGGGCCGGCACAGAATTCAGTCCTTCACGTAACCAATGAGTCCTGAGCGGAGATCAATGAACTAGACGCCTATTTATAATGGATTTCAGAGACAAAGTGTGACAAGCTGTTCCCATCCGTCCCTCACCCCGGACTAAACCTCCATAATGTAATGACTCCCAGCAGCCAATAGCACAATCCCATCCACAGCCTCCTCCCTCATTACTACCAGAAAGGTGGCGCTGCAGGAAGGTGGTGCTGCACTAAGGTGGCGCTGTAGGAAGATGGCGCTGCAGGAAGGTGGCGCTACAGGAAGGTAACGCTGAAGGAAGGTGGTGATGAAGGAAGATGGCATTGTAAGAAGGTGGTGCTGCATTAAGGTGGCACTGCAGGAAGATGGAACTGCAGGAAGGTGGAGCTGCAGGAAGGTGGCAATGCAGGAAGGTGGAGCTGCAGGAAGGTGGCAATGCAGGAAGATCGCAATGCAGGAAGGTGGCACTGCAGGAAGGTGGAGCTGCAGGAAGATGGCGCTGCAGGAAGGTGGCGCTGCAGGAAGGTGTCGCTGCAGGAAGATGGCACTGCAGGAAGGTGGCGCTGCAGGAAAATGGCACTGCAGGAAGGTGGAGCTGCAGGAAGGTGGCGCTGCAGGAAGGTGGAGCTGCAGGAAGGTGGAACTGCAGGAAGATGGCACTGCAGGAAGGTGGCGCTGCAGGAAAATGGCACTGCAGGAAGGTGGGGCTGCAGGAAGGTGGCGCTGCAGGAAGGTGGAGCTGCAGGAAGGTGGAACTGCAGGAAGATGGCGCTGCAGGAAGGCACTACAGTAAGGTGTCGCAGCAGGAAGATGGCACTGCAGGAAGGTGGCGCTGCAGGAAGATAGCACTGCAAGAAGGTGGCGCTGCAGGAAAATGGCACTGCAAGAAGGTGGAGCTGCAGGAAAGTGACGCCAAAAGAAGGTTGAGCAATTCCATATTTCCCACAGATTACAGCTGATCATGATGCTCTCAGCAGGAGGACACTTTGCAATCTGCTTATTGTCAAGGGATCCTTCTAACAAAAAAGGGATTATCCAAAGTGGACAATCCCTTCAAAAATCAATGTTGGAAGTACCCATCTCAATGAGGCTTTAGCAGGAGCCATCAACATCAATGCCATTAACCCATAAGAAGCAAAACCTGTCTGACCTCTTTAAATACAGTATATGGTATGATGGCTGGGGACCAGTTATCACCATATATCAGTATCAGAGGAAATGTTCAGTATCCAAGCCTGCATTCACGTTTCCTTCCTTTGTATGCATGAAATATCAGAAGAAATAGTTCTAAGTTATATATATATATATATATCATATGATGCTTTATTGCATGGTATAAGCTGTATACCATCATGCTACACTGTAACAGTATTCCTAATACATGAGTAGATTGTGTTGCTTATAAGGGCTGACAATGCGGCCGATGACCCCCGAGTTTTATGATGGTGCTGAGATTTATCAGTGTAATCCTATAATATTAATGAGGATCTTGCCTGCTGCACCTTCCATCCTCGTCCCTCTGAAGTTATACTCAGCTCTTATAGACAGGGAATGTTTGGCTTTGTCTCTCAATGGTACTGCACTGCAGAATATTACTAGGAGGATGACGACGATGATGATGATGATTCCCTATTAATCGCAGTGGGAACATTGACAAATCCATATATAAAGAAAGACTATAGACATGAAGTGATTCAGTCCTGCCACTCCTTTAGTAATTGGTATCTACCTGGGGTGCTATTGTCTATGGGAGGCAGCTGCCTATCCATTTTCAGTAGCAGGGCATGTGACTAGGTGAAGAATTACCATAGTATGATATCACAGGTATCGGGGGTGGGGGTGGGGAGGAGGAACAACAGAAATCTGCTGCAAGGAAATGTATGTACCAGGGTCGGCTTTAACACATTATAAAATAGATAGGTAGATATGAGAAGAGAGAGGGAGAGAGAACAGAGAAAGAAAGAGAGAGAGAGAGAGAGAGAGAGAGAGAGAGAGAGAGATTGGGTCTGGATACAGAATACACTGTGTTACACAGAAGCTAAATATAAGGAAAGTTCCATTGACCTACTTTCCCAAATATTTAATATATCGTTTAACTTTGCTGTTTCTAGAAATAATTCTAAGCCCTTCGGACTCCTCAGATCAGGCTCTGTCTGCTGCACGGAATATAAATCTCTCTTCCCAGAGTATCTTCCCAAGGGAACCTGCATCAAGTTTCATATGAAAGTAAAACTGCAAACCCTGGCGAGTCTTCCACCTGCATTGATAATACAGAGACATCTCTGCTGCTTTATACTAGCCAGGTGTCTGGCCCTGTGTGTTCTCTGATGCCCAGAGATGGGGACGAGTCTGAGGCAGAGATAAAGCAAAGACAAAGCAGAGATAAAGCAGAGATAAAGGACAGGTAAAGCAGAGATAAAGCAGAGATACAGCAGAGATAAAGCAGAGATAAAGGACAGGTAAAGCAGAGATAAAGCAGAGATACAGCAGAGATAAAGCAGAGATACAGCAGAGATAAAGCAAAGGTAAAGCAGAGATAAAGCAGAGATAAAGCACAGGTAAAGCAGAGATAAAGCAGAGATAAAGCACAGGTAAAGCAGAGATAAAGCAGAGATACAGCAGAGATAAAGCAAAGGTAAAGCAGAGATAAAGCAGAGATAAAGCACAGGTAAAGCAGAGATAAAGCAGAGATAAAGCACAGGTAAAGCTGAGATAAAGCAGAGATAAAGCACAGGTAAAGCAGAGATAAAGCAGAGATAAAGCAGAGATAAAGCAGAGATAAAGCAGAGATAAAGGACAGGTAAAGCAGAGATAAAGCAGACATAAAGCAGAGATACAGCAGAGATAAAGCACAGGTAAAGCAGAGATAAAGCAGAGATAAAGCACAGGTAAAGCAGAGATAAAGCAGAGATAAAGCAGAGGTAAAGCAGTGATACAGCAGAGATAAAGCAGAGGTAAAGCAGAGATAAAGCAGAGATAAAGCAGAGATAAAGCAGCAGTTCCCATTGAAGTGACATCATTGATATTTGTTGCCTGCTTCTCCTGACAATGATTGGGCTCCATTCACACCCAGAGCCAATTCTCCAGGTGATCTTTCAGCTAATGGCTATGGAGCTTCATATTCCTTGCAGTCTTCTCTTCTCTTCCCTTGGTTAGAGCTTAGGAACTAATCACTGAACAAGGAGCCCATGCATGTAGGTGAATAAGACCCCACCAGGGTACAGTAAGTCCAATCTATGTCCCAGCTGTAGTAGTAAGGACATGATACTGTACATGGGGATGAGCAGACACTGATTGTATTCTAGCTCTGGGTGATGGTGGCTTTGTACCCTATGGACCATGCAAGGTAACATCCCCCTGTGCCCTCACTGATAGTATTAGGCATTCAGAATCCTGCAGACTGTGACTACTCAGGGTGGAAGCCTTATTATTACCATCTCCTTTAACTCTTTCCTATGGAGATGGCAGCCTGCTCCGGCCATCTGTGCTCTGCAGTCAGGACTGATGCTGGGGAACAATAGGGACATTCTGCAATATTTGGAGGGTCATTGTACAGAAAGAAAAACAACACCATTTGCCCAGTCTTGTTTGTATCCACATAGGCTGAGCTGGAGTGGGCACCGAGTGGGACAACAGTGATCAGCAAGCCAAGCATTGTCCATAGACTGACATTATGGGTATATTATACACAGATTCCTATATACCAACACATTGTGCCAATCATGTGCTTATCAGGCACTCTATCAGTGTGTCAGTGCTGTACAGCTCAGTACAGTACCAAGTATACTCTGCTATAGGGCACAGTAATAATACCAGCACATATTACATATATAGAACATGTTCCCTATAGCATTCTACCTACAGTATGCTTCCTATACACCTCAGTACTGTACCTGGCTGTGCAGCCCCAGTATATACAGCTATAATGCATAGTATATATCTCCTATACACCTCAGTACTGTACCTGGCTGTGCAGCCCCCAGTATATACAGCTATAATGCATAGTATATATCTCTGTATACACCTCAGTACTGTACCTGGCTGTGCAGCCCCAGTATATACAGCTATAATGCATAGTATATATCTCCTTATACACCTCAGTACTGTACCTGGATGTGTAGCCCCCAGTATATACAGCTATAATGCATAGTATATATCTCCTTATACACCTCAGTACTGTACCTGGATGTGTAGCCCCCAGTATATACAGCTATAATGCATAGTATATATCTCCTTATACACCTCAGTACTGTACCTGGATGTGTAGCCCCCAGTATATACTGTTATAATGCATAGTATATATCTCTGTATACACCTCAGTACTGTACCTGGCTGTGCAGCCCCAGTATATACAGCTATAATGCATAGTATATATCTCCGTATACACCTCAGTACTGTACCTGGCTGTGCAGCCCCAGTATATACAGCTATAATGCATAGTATATATCTCTGTATACACCTCAGTACTGTATCTGGATGTGCAGCCCCCAGTATATACTGTTATATATTACACATCCTTATAGACTATATCTCTCCTTATACACCTCAGTACTGTATCTGGATGAGCAGCCCCTAGTATATACAGCTATAATGCATAGTATATATCTCCTTATACACCTCAGTACTGTACCTGGATGAGCAGCCCCCAGTATATACAGCTATAATGCATAGTATATATCTCCTTATACACCTCAGTACTGTACCTGGTTGAGCAGCCCCCAGTATATACTGTTATATATTACACATCCTTATAGACTATATCTCTCCTTATACACCTCAGTACTGTATCTGGATGAGCAGCCCCCAGTATATACAGCTATATATTACACATATAGAATATGTTCTTATGATATTCTACCTATACTTCCTATACACCTCAGTACTGAACCTGGATGGCAGCCCAAAATATATACAGCTATGATGGACAATAATAATAGTAGCAGCAGCACATATTGCACATCCTTATGGCATATATATCTCCTTATACACCTCAGTACTGTATCTGGATGTGCAGCCCCCAGTATATACTGTTATAATCCCACATTACACATTGTCCCTATAGCATTGCATTGCTACCTACACCCCTCAGCACTGTACCTGGCTGTGCAGCCCCCAGTATATACAGCTATATATTACACATCCCTATAGCATTGCATTGCTCCCTACACCCCTCAGCACAGTACATGATGTGCAGCCCCCAGTATATACTGTTATAATCACACATTACACATTGTCCCTATAGCATTGCATTGCTACCTACACCCCTCAGCACTGTACCTGGCTGTGCAGCCCCCAGTATATACAGCTATATATTACACATCCCTATAGCATTGCATTGCTCCCTACACCCCTCAGCACAGTACATGATGTGCAGCCCCCAGTATATACTGTTATAATCACACATTACACATTGTCCCTATAGCATTGCATTGCTCCCTACCCCTCAGCACTGTACCTTGCTGGGCATCAGATCCCACATACTGTACAGTAATATTAATGCCCCCCCCCCCCCTTACCTTCCCTATTCTGCTGCACACTGCTCACCCCACACACATGCAGCCTCTCCAGCTCATATACACAACTTTGCAGTATAAATGAAGGTAATAGTAAGACACCAAGAACACCACCACTACCAGGACAGATTAACCCTTCCACAGCCAGGCAGACTAGACAAGAAGGCGTCCAGTCCAGGTTGCACTGGTTATAAGCCTATAAGACTCACCGTTTCCTCCCCTCAAGGAAGCAGGTGACCTGTAGATTGCAATGGGTGCTGAGACATGCTTCCCTCCATGGAAGTGGTGAATGTGGTGAGATCCCAGATTGGAAGCCCCCCAGGTCACCCCAAGGACCCCAGTGAGGGTGAGAGGCAGTATCCACATGGCCAGGCGCTGGCTGCCACTAGCAGGGCCAGGGTGGGAGCTGCAGTTCCAGGGCAGCCACTGCTGCTGCATGGAGCAGCCAAGCAGAGAGCAGCCAGGGTCCAGATGCAGCTCTGCACAAACTTTTCCCCAACAATCCAGCAAGGCTTGAGATTCACAGCTCCATCCCAGAGGCAAGGGCCCCCCTCTCCTTCTCCCTGCTTTGCTTCTACTTCATTCTTCCCCCCAGTTTCCTGGTCCAATGACTCCAATCCTCCTCAGCCAAGCACATAGTCCCTGGCAGAGCCCAATGGAGATGGCTTCCCCTGATCCCTTCACTACACAACAGGCGACAAGTTGAGGAGCAGCTTTCAATTAATGATCCATAGTTTGCAAAACTAGCAGCAGAAAAGGGATTTCCTCTAGATGCATGGCAGCCATAATAATCCACAGGATATCCAGCTGGAAAACTGAAGAAAAAGCCACTTCCCAGAGCTTGCTGAGGAATAGAGATTGATGGGCTCTCCTGGCTTCTGCAGTGAGTGGATGGACTGAGAGAGAGAGAAGCACAGCAGCAACCCAATCCCCAGCAGCAATCAGAGGGCTAGGACTATTCCCAGTAACACCACAGCAGCTTCCCAGTAGTAGTGCAGCCTTAGGAAAGAATCAGGGAGAAGAATATGCTTCCGATCTGAAGCCTATGCAAATCTGCAGTCTCCAAACAGCAAATCACTGAAGCTTGGATGCAGTGCAGAGGAAGAGCCTATGTGAGAGAGGGAGGCAGAAGAATGGGCTGGGGGAAAAAAAAAAGAAAAAAACCTTCTGATTCCCATTGCTATTATTATACACCTAGAAGAGCAAAGCATGTGCTGCTCAGGATCCAGGAGGTTCAAAAGAAGCAGCCCTCTTATCTGCACAAGGCAATGGTGCTCACAGACTTAGCATTTCCCCTTCCATGCTATAGATCAAATGTTCCAACATCTTGGAGGAAAAAAAAAAAGAAAGAAAACTTATACACATCTTAACCCTTTGAACACTGGAGCAAGCCGAGCCACTGCAGAATGAATCAATGTGTTCTTGCGCCCCCTAGTGCTCTAAGGGTTACATGTCAGGATGGCTGGCTGTGCCTGCCACAACTTCTTACAGGGAGGTGGGAAGAGGAGGGGATGGGGGGTCTTTCTGATAGCTCCATACATCTAGGACTTACTGTCACCCACACCCTGGGACATTGCTTCTGTGGACCAGAGGAATTGCTCTGGACACTGTTCACACTTATTGAAATAATCTTAGATTAAAGGCAGTTTTTTTCTGTGTTTGGTAATGCTTTTCTTATTGTTTAAGTGTAAATTAGGTGTAATTAGGATTTCAGGGAAGTTTTTTTTTTTTTAACCAGTTACTTGAAAGCTGTAAAGTAGAAGAGTCACTGGGTACAATGATGCTGGATGGCTGAGCTGGGATTATCAAACAAATCACTGCTAATATGTTGCTGCTCAGAATTATTTACCGTTCTTATTACCATTGATGATGATGATGATGATGATCATCATCATAATTGTGATTATTATTATTATTATTATTATTATTATTATTATTATTATTTCCTGTGTGTAGATATTCTGCTTAAGCTTCCAATATTATCATTCACTGTCTATACCAGTGGTGCTAAACAGATCAGTTTTGCCTGTTATTACCATCACTGTCCAATGCCACGGTGCTGAACGGGTTAAGCTTTGACAGTAAATCACAAAGTCGCAGTCCACAGTAGTAATGCTGACCCTCTTAAACTTCTAGTATTGTTATCAGTGGTGCTGCAGGGGTTAAATGCTTAGCAGTAGCCTCACAAACACACAGTCCATGGCAGAGGTTCTCAAATGGTTCAGAATCTGCCAGTATTATATCACATATATCCATAGACCTGATTATAGCATTATCAGTACAGACTCACTGTCAATGTAAGGGGTTTCTGAACTGGTTAAACTCCAGTAGTATTTGTATCATCAGTACAGAGTATCAGTCCATGGAAGTGGTGCCGAAACAGTTAAGATCCCATTGATACTATTATTATCAGTACTGGTTCGCTGTCCATACATATGGAACTGGACTGGTTAAGCTCCCAGTAATATTATCATTATTATTATACCACTGTCCATAGATTTTGTACTGAACTGGTTAAGCTCCCAGTAATATTATCATTATTATTATACCACTGTCCATAGATTTTGTACCGAACTGGTTAAGCTCCCAGTAATATTATTATCATCAGTACTGGTTCGATGCCCATAGATGTGGTTCTGAACTGGTTAAGCTCCCAGTAATATTATCATCATTATTATACCACTGTCCATAGATGTGGTACTGAACTGGTTAAGCTCCCAGTAATATTATTATCATCAGTACTGGGTCGCTGTCCATAGATGTGGTACTGAACTGGTTAAGCTCCCAGTAATATTATTATCATCAGTACTGGGTCGCTGTCCATAGATGTGGTATTGAACTGGTTAAGCTCCTACTATTATTATTATAACTGCTATTTCCCTTCACATTTAACATTGTATTTCTTCTATAGATAGGGACTCATAAATTTCCTCCAGGAATACCACCTATAAATGTATATGAGCTATATGATGGATATGTCATTTATATTCAGCATCCAACCTAGATTATCTGTAGTTAAATCATGAATTGCTTTTTGCTGGACACAGTATGCAGGTGGACTGAGTACCCCTCAGGAGCATACCTGCCCACTGGTCTGATAATGCTGCCCTATACTAAGCCTGCTGGTGATTGTGAGGTACTGCAAGCAGGACAACACTAAGGAGACCAATGGATAGGAAGCAGGTTTTACATTGATTCTCAGATCAAACCTTTTCAGTACAGATGTTACACCTGGAAAATTGATTCTCCCTTCTTCTAAGGATAAACAAATATTACAACATTTTCTTCTCTTCTGATTTTCTGGATTGGCTTTAACTAGATTTGCTGTTTATATTATAATTTGTGGGGTTTTTTTTCACCAAGATACCCTATTCTTAGTAAATGAAAAATATAATAATAATAATAATAATAATAATAATAATAATAATAATAATAATAATAATAATAATAATAATAATAATATAATAATTAATATTATTATCTTCATTAATTTTACCATCTCTATTGACACATACTGACAGTATTCTTAGGAAATCCCCGGCCAATCCAGCCCTTCGATGCTCTTCACAGCCTCTGCTCACTGTTCTGCAGTCATAGCGGGCTTTATACCAACATGACCTCTACAGCCAATCGCTGACCTCACTGTTGTATGGCGTGAGATGACTGAGGCCAACAGTCATGCAGGTATACATACACGGCATTTTAAACTTCCCTTCCCTTGAACCTCCTTAAGAATATCTATTTCTAAGACTTTTTAGTCCAGCATGCAGTTATACAGCTATCGGGCAGAGTGACAGCAGTCACACCAAAGTCAGAGGAAGTCACAAAGGCCCTTCTGTAAACCTAAGAACTACAAATGGTACATGGTCCTATGGATGATACAGGATTTGCTTCTTCGCTTATTTATGAAAACTTTCTTTACTATTTTATACACTGCACATACAGTATGAGTGACTGCTCCTCCTTTCCTATAGCTCCTATAGTAAATGAAGATGATCCTATCTGGTATCCTCAACCACTTCCACAATGATGAGACCCCATTTATAAAGACTTTGACTGTTTAGTGCTTATTATATTATAGCCTACCCCAAACTTGCTCCCCCTGTGTTACTCTCTGTATGTTAAGGCTTTCCCCGTAACTGTATGTATAGAACTGTATGCATATATATGTGCACCATACAAGGTACAATCTAGCAATAATGATGTGTACAAACACATTTTCCCCATGCAAATACATATATTAACAATGTGGGCAGAAAATCATTGTGGAAAGATTGATCTGAGCTGCCGTATCAATGAAATTTATGAAGCATGTCATTACTGTATATATAGAACTGACAAGGTCCACAGACCCAAAACAAAATGAATAGGCTAATTCTAGCTTAAATGAGCAATGCGCTAGATGGTGATGGGGCTAGTGAAGCCAGCAATGTGTAAGTCTGCCTGTCTTTGACAGACTCATTACTATCTGTCTTCACACAGAGTAAGTGCACAATCAATTCCCCAACATCCTAATTAGCCGAGGGTCCGAGTATTAAACAAGGGGCAGGTCACGTCACTCCCAGATATTCGTCGGGGGAATTATTTCTATTTGCTGAAATAAAGTCCGACTTATAATATATATGGGGTTGCGCTATTATTGCGCTTAAAGGAAAGTTGCAGTAGAAGCCTGTCGACTCATGTTGACATGGATAAAGCAGAGTTCAATTTGTCATTGAACTGTTTGCTGTTGTATTTGTTATAATTGGAGAGCTTATACATGTATATCCGGAGAGGGAAACGTGCAAGATTCTATTAAAAGAAAAACTTGGGTATAAAGGGCTGTATGTGGTGTCTGGTATTGCTGACCAGCAGGGTCATTGACATGCAACAATGTAACTGAGCTCTGCTACATCACAAACCTAGCTAGGAACTCTTCTTTTTTTTATTGGAATGCTTTGATATAAGACCTATTGAGCCTTCTAGACCCTTCTCACTTAAGCCTGAAAGACCCTTCCCTTTCATGGCTCCCAGGCCCTTCTTTGCCAAGTATCAGAGACTCTTCTGTGTCAAGCTTTCTAGACCTTTCTCTGACACGAATTATAGATCCTTCTCTGCCATGGCTCCTAGAGCTTCCTTAGCCAAATCTCCTAGACCCTTCCTTATCAAACCTCTTAAACTCTTATTCCTCAAGTCATGTAGACCCTTTTCTTCCAAGCCTTTCTACACCAAGCCATGAAAACCCTTTTCTTCCAAGCCTTTCTTTACCAAGCCGTGTAGACCCTTCTTTTTCCAGCCACCTAATGTCCTCTGTCAAGTGTCCCATACCTTTCTGTACCAAGACTCATAGACCCTTGTCTGTCCAAGGTCCTTCCTTTACCCATCTAAACCAAGACCCATAGACCTTCCTTTGCCAAGTGTTTTAGACCCTTATATACAGTAGAAAGCCTCCTACTCCATCATCTGACAAATCTCAGTTTACTGTCAAGCTTCCAAAACCATTTTATGTCCTGAGTTAACTTGCAAATATATTCTCTAAAAAGCATAAAAATACCTCGTTTCTAGCAACCCCTTCAAAGAGACTGTGGTTTTCAGGTTTACTATTACTAGGACTGTCAAACACAATTCATCTCTAAGCAATTTTGGCTTTTCGGACAATAGAAAAATAGATAGCTTAGCAGTAGACAAGCCATGTCGTTTCACATCAGACTGCATTATTAATCCAATTTACTGTAGGTAGAAAGTCGCTTTGAACTTGACCAACATAGAGTTAAGGTAAAACTGTGCAACCGTTCCTTCTCAATGCAATATCAAAGGATGTATATCTTCACAGTGTTCCTACATGTGCAAGGCCATATTTTCATATTGTGAACACTTCAAAAGGCGCCCATAGGCAATGAAGTCATCATGTTCTTACAATAAGGGGAATCATATTTATCGTACTCTAAGGTAGAGCCATATCTATAGGGGGATGATCAGAATATAAGGCCCTGTAGATTAGGTAAAATTGTGAAGAACAGAGGTTTACCGTTACATTGTGTGACCCTGTAGACAATTTGAAAATAAATATTGCTGCTTTGGTATTGAGCAGAGATTGCTTTTACAAGTCTTTCCCTTTGAAAGGTACTCAGTTCTTCTCTCAAGAGGCCTAGAGTTCATTCATTTATTGAACCAATCTAGTCTATGAATAACCCTAGATGACTGGAGCATGTCCATTAAATATAGGTTTCATGGATGCATCGTCACTGATTGCCGATGATGATGAATTCCAGAGTGATGGCCCCCAGGACGCACCCCTCTATTCTTCACAACTACTACCTCCTCTATTACCTATCTGCACCTGAACCCTGAAGTTTACAAGTTACCTCTCACTACCTTGTATTGCATTGAAGTAAACTGTTCCATTGTTTAAGTGCTGGGCCTATTTTTGGTTACACCCGCACCTACACCTACACTTGGGTTATCCCTTTCTCAAGCGCAGTGCCCATTTGTCCAGGACTGGGTTCCAACACCCCTCCTGGACCCCTTGACAAGTGCCCAAGTGACCCAACACCCACCTTGCCACACCACCGCATAGCTACCACGGCACACACGGTATAAAAAGCACACATCAATGAACTTTAAGCACACGGACGTTACATTAGGGTACGTGAACTAAACTTCCGTGAGTACTTATGTTGGGCCATACTTCCATTTACATTCTATCATTGTTTTAGGTGTTTGATAGTACAGCACAGTCTGCTCAGGTGTTTTTGCTATATTAAATACTAGAACCCCACCAGAAACCAAACATCCCCATTATAAGTCAATAGGATGTACACACAAGTTGTTGCCGTTTAGGTCATTTCCAATAAGTATAACATTCATCAACTCTAATATGGCTTACAAATGAACCGACCTAAAAGCAGCTAAAGAGATACAGTACGTGGCTCAACTGGCAACTAGAAATTGGATTGAGTGAAATCATTGAGAATGGTCCTTGGGTCACTGTTCTTTCTCCTAATAGCTGGAACACAGACATTATAGGTAAAAACCTGATCTTCAATATTTAAAGATCTTCAGGTTATTTTCTAGGTTGTTTCTATACAATTTAGGTCATGATTGGTGAATATTTCAAGAAGTTATCCAGGAATAGAAGCAGCTCCTCTCTTGTCCTCAGTTTGGCTGCGGTATTGCAATGAACTTCCTTTGAAGTGAATGGATGTAAGCTGCAATACCACACACAACCGGGTGTGGCGTTTTTGGAAGAAGTCAGCGCTGTTCTTCTTATCCTGTACAACTCATTTAATACATCTGTCACTATCTATTTATATTATTATTATTTATTTATTTATTTTATCGTTTATGTTTCTGTATTGTAGGACTCTCTGTGAGTTACAATTTTCTGGTTTTACAATTTTCTAGTTATAACTCTCAGCTATGGTTTCTATAAGATGTATCATTATGGGAAGGAATTAGAATCCACATTGCTTTTTAAATGGAAATGAGTCCAGCTATATCATCCTTTCCTTCTATCTGCCAATGTTTCCTGCATTATATCTCTGTGCTGTATATCTGTATTTGTGTTTTACATCCCCGATCCTCCTCTCCTGTGACTTTCCTCTATAACACTCTCAACTTAAAAGAAGCTGAGCAGAGAAGCCCTCCTCGCTGCATCGCTATTCAGGAGGCGAGCCTTCATCTTTGATACAGTGTATCCAATCCTTAATTTCCTTTTACAGCTCCTTATGTAAATATTGTCTTTGCTCCACTATTCGCTACTGTCCACTTGAGACTCCTAGATCACTGCAGAGAAAAGCTTTTTTATATACTTCAACAACAATTTAGGAGCTAAACCTCAGCCAAGAAAAGGAAGATAAATGCGGCGAGGAGCGAGAAGCATGGCTCCCCTTCCACACTAACAGAATCAACGTCAACAACCCAGAAAGCAATGGATCATGAGGAAGGAGCGCGTCCCTTCTGCTGGGATTAGGAAGTGCCCCTTTTGTGCTGCTAAATCTAATATTTTTTTCTTTATCTCTTAAGAAAATACTAATATATTTCATTCCGCTTCAGATAAATAGTCTCCTGAGGAGCCCCGACACAGATCTGAACAACTTCACTTCCTCCCGGATCAATAAAACAGATAATACCCTTTATATTGTACCTCTTTCCACAGCTTTATTGATAACAGAAGAAAAATTAAACGGGAGAAGGGGCGAGAGATAATTACCTTAACTAGAAGGACTTTCCTCTCGCTTTAAGTCCTGAGGGCAAAAGCTCATTTTGTTTGTAATCCTTGTCATAATGCCTTCAATTGTCGGAGAGCCGAACTGGTGGTGCAAGGGTTAATACAGCTATAACCTCCTCATGGAATGTTGTCTATAACGTAACACTCCTAAAGGGGTATTTTTTAAAAAAAACTCCGTAGGTGTCAGAAAGTTATACAGATTTGTAAATAATTTCTATTTCTTTTTTTTTTTTTAATCACCAATCGTCCAGTACTTATCAGCTTTTGTATGTCCTGCATATATTGGTGTATTCACACCAGTCGGACACAGTGCTCTCTGCTGCCACCTCTGTTGATGTCAGGCATTCTCCAGAGCTGCCGCAAATCTACATAAAACCCCTCTTCTGCTCTGGACAGTTCCTGACATGGACAGAGGTGGCAGCAGAGAGCACTGTGTCAGAATGAAGTGAATACACCACTTCCTGCAGGACATACAGCAGCTGATAGGTACTGAAATATATTTTTAAATAGAAATAAGTTACAAATCTGTATAACTTTCTGGCATCATTATTTCAATGGAGTACCCCTTTAAAACTGAACAAAGTTGAGACAAGTGTATACCATCCATGCTTCCTCCAACCTTATTAGATGCAACACAAATCTAGATCCCAAAAACACTAAAATCCCCAGATCATGTACTGTATCATAGTGAGACATATGAGAACAGAACAATTAATAAAAAAAAAAGTATGTATAGAGAAAATATGAATAATGTTTCACAACAAATGAGATATATTAGATATGTAATATATTACGTTATCACATGGGGTCATGGGGTGGATTTCTAAAATGTCTGACAAACTACACATGTCCACCCTTTTATTTCCCTTGATTTAGTTAAAGCATTACTGCCATTTAAAATAACAATATCATCGAAAGTCAATGATTGTAGTGGGTCTTACGCCTGAGACCCACAGCGATCCAGGGGTTCAGCTGATGAGAGAGCGGAGGTGTTCTCTACTCCCTCGTCTGCTGAAGATCTGACTGTTTTGCTCCATAGACTGTAAAAAGAGAAAGAGTCAGATTTGATTGACAGCCAAGGATGCACCGTTCCTGGCTGTATATCAGGGTCACAGTGGGTCTCAGGAGTGACACCCTGTGTGATCAACAACTTTGGCAAATATGATGACACGTCAAAATTTTAAATGACAGTAATTTGGGTTATATTCCTGATGAAAAGTAAGGAAGGACACAACTGTATGTAACATAATCTGATCCTTTCATTCTATCAAAAACCCAACAATGTAAAGAACTAAGGTTCAAAAGATGTCCCATCCACCATCTTATAGTTCTCAGTTTAAGACCAAAATTTTTATGGTAATATTTAGAAGAAAGAAAGGTAGTTCATAAATGACCCAACATTTCAGACCATTGCAGGGAAGAACATTCTACAATCTGACGACTAGGTTTCCCAACTTTCCTGGAAAAATAACTGGTGTGACCAATGTGTCCACTACCTCATCCACCAAGCAATGTTCAACCCTAAGACCAATCAGATACCTTATCCATCATCCGCTTGAATCTGTCCGCGGTAAATGGTCCCCAAGCTTTGGATTAACCCCAATTTGAGCATTTCGTAGCCATTAATTCCACCATCTTGTGATTATTTGTCTGCACAATGTATTGTACGTCTTACAGCATCGTGAATCTGTGCTTTACCTCCTCCAGGTAGGATTTGCTTGCGGCACATAAAGCTTTTCCTCAGGAAACCTACTCTTATTTCCATGTAATTTTATTTGACGGATCGGTAATCATGTTCATGACTGTTTACTCAACTGAAATGCTGGAAGACACGCCATTTGTTTTCACAATGTGACAAAAACTGCGAGTCTAGCCTCTCTTGTTGATTCACAGAACCAGATCTATTGCTTTACGTAGGACAGGTGTTTCATCCTTGGCTAATGGCAAAGAATAAATGTTGGCAATGAGAAGCTTCATATCCCTCTGTATGTATAGAAGCACCGTCAGCCGGATGGTGCCGATATCACTGTACAGAGCTGATAACCTCAGTGCTATTCCGTACGGCATCCACCGGAGGCATTTCATCCTCATATAGGTCGCATGCTATTATCCATGCTCCTTCATTCAGCATGCAGAGCAGAACATGATTATGGGCAAACTGTGTTCCATCATTAACATAGTTAACAAGCCCTAGGAAATCAGGGGGTATTTATAGAACAATCCATAGTCAACATGTTTCCTAATCTGAGAATAATTATATGTGTAAGGAATAATATTTTCATGATATTTCGGTGTTCTTGTTAGTAACCGTAGGGCATGTGATAGCAAAAATATCCTCTTCTTATTTTTGATATGCTAACAAACGGCCTTCATCCTAAGCGCAATTTGTAAAAGACTCAAACGTTAGGTGCACGTTATCACTTTTGTAACTATTTTGTTAATGCTTCAGTGCAAATATCTTAGTATATTATGTTATATTATGTTATTTTATATACAGTGCAAATCTATGTGTCTTTTAGTAAACTTGTCAGTACAAGCACATGCCTCATAGTCAGTTTGAAGAACCGAAGTCCAGTATTATCCTTTGGACTCTATTTTCCTAGTCTAATAGCTATATTCCTTAGGATATTACATGTCAGTCTTTGTGGCATATTGGGAGAATTTACTAAGATACAGAACTTGTATGAACTAGTAAGTAAGTGGAGTAAGATGGGCCAAATGTATTAATAGGAACCAACACCATAATGTAGCTGGAATAGACTTCTACTATAATTTACCCTAATTTCTGTAAGACTGACAGAGGCCACACCCCCATTCTACGAGGCTCCACCCACTTCTAAAAAGTGATGAGAGAGGTAAAGAAATGGCTCAATGGGGAAAGTTTTCTGTAAATGAAACAGGTACAAAAAAATGAACCTTTTGTATGCCAAATAACTGACGTACAGTGAATTCCCCTATGTGTGTCTATGGTACATACTATAAAATATGTAATACTGTATTACTGTGTTTCCTGCCATCACCCCCAATATGTCCGCTTAGTAAATACCTCCTGTAAAGATGATAGGAAAGCGCTCACATACTTAAGTAAACAGTTCTCCTAATTAAACTCTTGGGTATTGACTTTTATTAGTAAATACTTTAAAGTAGATTTCCACCTTACAATATCATTTAGTATTTTTTAATGGGTCCAATATCCTGTATTGATTAATTTCTTCTGTATGGTCCCAGAAATTGGGGCTTATTTTTTATACAAAGTTTCATATCCCCTCCAGCAGTAACTGTTTAAAGGATAACATTCTGGCTTCCCGCAGCTGCCACTAGATGGCGCTTAGTAGCATAGTGTATACATAGAGATACATAATACCACTATGAGTGTAACTTATTATAAACTATTCAGTGTTACTCCTTTTAGTGAAAAATAAACTTTTCATGGATATAAATTAAAAATTTCAAATTCTCAACATTTTTCTTTTTTTTTTTTTTTAGCCTGAAAGGGTTTCCCACCGAAGATCATAAATGACTTCTCACCAACATGTGTCAATAATAACAGTTTGATGATCATTCCTCCCCTGAGACATTCATCACATTCCCAGATAACACCTATTCCCTCCTTTCTCTGCAGGGATACCTAGAATCTCCTCTTTTACATGCAGTAACTTAAAAAAGTGATAAAGATGTGTAACATGAAAACTATGGAAAATCCTCATTATATTAATACTGATCTGTAAGGTAAAATGTGTATAATCCTGAAATTATTTCACCATATGTCATTCAACCTTAAGTGTATAGTAATTGGTGCCTCCAGCTTACAACACAACCATAATTCTCTACCTAATAACCCATTTTGAGTAGCTAGGAACCAGCCAATACTATGAATATACACATCACTATAAGTTGCTTAGAAACTTTCATTTACAATTTTGCTACTTGTATCTATAACAGAATGAAGGATCGCTGCTTCCCTTGGAGCCAACAACTTGATGTCAGATGGGACAACTGATTTTCCTACTTCAGCTCATTGTTGTTGCATTGATTTTCACCCATTGGTTAGCTCGCTGCATATCAGCAGGTGACAAAATACTTTAATGACTATCCTGCACATTGAAGGGGAGATAAAAAAAAATACAGGTGTCTTATGTGTATCGATAGCTTAACGCCTACTGAGTGCTGTATCGGAGCCCTAATATAACATCATTTTTTTAGGCAGGAGCCTTCCATTGCATTCAGCAGACAATAATAATAATAATTATATTCATAAAAAAATACAAAAACTATGGATTGACAAATTCCCAGATTCACACAAAACAAATAAAAAAAAAACAATAAACAGAAGATTATCCAGTGGCTAGAAGTGGCGGTAAGTTGCTAATAGCCTCTTTCTGTGCAATAATTTGGCTGATGTGATTGATAAATGACTCGGCTGTAAACCTATTAGGCTTATTCACCAGGGTTTCTTTTAAGACGTAAATAAATCAATGCATTCAGCGTGCAAGTTTTAGCTCAATTTGAAGCATTAACTGTGCATGTCCACAATGATGTCTCAGATCTGCGATGTCTCTGAAGGAAATATGCTGCCTACATAGAAATGTCTCTGGAAGTAACACAATGCAAAGGGCATAGGATGGTGTTAATATTATTTCAACAAATTAATTTGCCTTAGAATCTACTTTCCTGCAAAAGTTAAAAAAAAACAACAACAACAACATACTTACCTGCCCCTATCACCGACCACGGCTATTCCAACAGTACCTGGTTCCCAGTCTTCTCAGCTTTTTCCTGCTTTCTACAATCTGTAAGCCTTGCAGCAGTGACCTCAGCCGGTGACTGGGTTTGCTGACAGACCCTGCAGGGAGAAATTAGGCGTTGCAGGAATGGTGGGATGGGGGCAGGTGAGAATGGATTTTTTCTACCTTGGCAAAGAAAAAAAAATGCCCCCTTATCAACTCCTTTAATAGGTAGCAAATCCAGACTCTGGGTTCGTCTAATCCCGGGCATTCCAAGGTTACTGCTTTCCATTGGGAAATGAAGACATTCTTGTTTTCACCTAAGATCTAATGCTAAGAGTATGCTACCAATATATCCATTCAAATGCCATTTAAACCAAATGCATGGTTTACTTCCTACCCCTTTACAGTTAAGCCACTCCCACTTGTCGAATGAGGCACATTTTATTGTTTTATTTTATGTGCCACATTTTTGATGCATTGGCTGTTATCAACTGGGCCAATGTGTTAGTGAAATTAAAATACATAAGCCCAAAGCCCAATCTTTCAGTCCAGGGCTCCACTGTGACTTTTTGTTGACTTATTGACTTGATTGACTGGGCCCCAATGAGTTACATTGAAAATGGATAAACGCAACAAGTCAGGGAGGCCCCATCTGATCAAAACATTTGGCATTTTTCTAGTAGATATTAAAGGAAATAAAGTGACAGGGCCCTTTCAAAACAATACAATGTTAGGCTATGTTCACACAGCGTATGGACAACAGCCAAAAACAATAGCCATTGTAGTGAGTGTGAAACATTGGTCGTTGTTGCATTGAAAATTGCATTGGAATCAATGCACAATGGACGGAAATAATTGACTTGGTCGAGCTGCCTTCATTTGCTTTGACTTCAATGCACCACGTTTCTCTATAAAAAAAAAAAAACAGCTGTTGTTTTAAATAATAATCATAAAAAATATGTTGTGTGAACATGCCTGAAGCTGTAAAGGCATTTTATTACTAATGGAAAACATTAAGACTTGCAGTACCACAGTTTACCACACGGTGCGCCATTCAGGGAATTTATTTTCCGCGGTCGTCAGGTAACACAAAGCCCTTTAATGCTGTAGAATCATATATAGCGCCACCTACTGGCAGAAATACTTTATGTATATTTTCTATTAAGAAACAACATTGTATATATATTTTTTTTTTTCAAATGTCAAAACACAGAAAATTCTTCCGAGAAGTTGACACTTGCTACATTACCTCCACACCTGGATCATAGAATGCAGCGGCTTTATCATGTAATGTATACAATTTAATATCCGCCAGCAGATTGTTTTGCAATGAACGTCGCGCTGTAATGTTAAAGAAAGTAGTGAAATCCCAGCGCAGATCTCTCCTGTCAATCGCGTGTCTCCGTATGCACAAGAGATGTTGGCTCGGCTCAGTTCTGCCACCGCAGAGCAGGATCTGTAGTGAACAATCAAGGTGACACATTCCCACTCAAAATGTAAGAATACGAGGAAATGTAAAAAAATAGGCCGCACTAGTCATCCACAAGAAATAGCTGCCATGTTAGGAAGCATTTCAGACGTTCCCTGGTTTTATCTGGCCGCCTTGTAATATGTGACCACTGCATTAATAGTTCAATCACCTCTGGATTATGTACACAGTCATTGTATGAGTTACATAAGAAGGAAAAAGCAATGAGTTCAAGGGTGCATCAGCAAGAAATATCCTCAAGGGCAGAAACCGAGCGTATAACAAAGAAGGCGAGGAACAAAAACATTCTTTAATGTGCATAAAGTGCATTATCTACATGTTGTTTCCTATATAGATACTATAAATAGTGCACCCCCCAGCGCCTGAGGCTCCACAGCTGCCGCTAAACTATAACTCTGATCATGTCCTGACAGCCAACGGCGCCTAGTCATCACACGAGTTATAGTTTGCTTAACAGAATGCCTCAAGCCTCCACCTATGGGGTAACTGCCTTTTACTATATCTATTATACTTGTGATGGGATTTGCAGCCTGTCGAGGGTTAAGGTAAAAGTCACCACCCTTCATTCACTCCAGCATTTAAGGGCTCACTCATCACCATTAGTAAAAATAGGAAGATCAGCTCTGAAGCATAAAATATTGCTCTAACACAACACACAACCTAAGGATATGTACACACTACAGAAATCACCGCTTGACTCTCTGCCCGTCCCATAGACTCCATTCTATGCTCGGGTAAATTACACCGTCTGCCCAAAGAAATCCGCAACGAAATCCACCAGGGCATAAAATGGGGTCTATGGGACGGGCAGAACTTCAAGTGGGCGAGCAGCGGAGTCCGTGGCAACTTATGCACGTGATTTCCTTAGTGTGCGCATACCGTAGGAGACCAGGAGTATCCATAACTAAGAGGAACTTTATTCTCAGGCCGCGATGACTTAATAAAAGTTATAAAATAGACCTTGAAGATTTAGACTTTCAGCAACACCTCATCTACTTTAACTCCATTAGCTCAACCATTTTGGAAAGCTTGAAATGATGGGTTCAATAATCCCATAAATCCCAATATATTTTTATTTATTTATATTTTTTCCAGAATGACACAAAGCTTTTGTTTGTTCTTGGTATTCCAGGGGAGCCGGGGGGACATTACACCTCACAGAGCATCAAAGAAATTCATTTAACAGATATCAGAACTGTGGACAGAAAGCAGTGGTGGTATATTCCATCAATATCTCCCCGACTGGTGGAAGTCATAGCGGGGACGGGCACCGGGCCGGTACACATTACCGTGTTAATGCAATCTTTAGAGCTGTCTCATTCTATATGGGCTGAGATTATTTAGCGAGGTGACATACGCAATATATTTTTCTGCTTTTCTGCCTCTAATTTCAAGCTTAGAAAACTCTTCTACGGCAGCCGCAATAAAATGTCACTACCTGATTCTATAAGATTTCAACGCTTGACTGCCTAGAGGCTGCCCGTGTACAGCGCTATTTATCATGCAGCATCAAGCATAGGATTGTGTGTTTGGTTGCTTTATATGACCGTGTTATTGCCTGGCATGTGGGCTTTCTGCCATTCACCAGCAAACATCAATAGCGCGATAGATCTTAGGAGAATATTTATCTAAAGGAAGAGGAGTCTTCAGTTGTTTTGGGGCCTAAATGATATTCCATAGAGCAGGGTCCTCATGGAAATCAGCACAACCACATAAATAGGAAAAGTAGGGGACATATGCATTTTGATTTTTGAACATTGTGCCGCCATATAGTACACATAAGACCATATTATATTGGCATAGTACAGGCCTCATTTGATTATTAGGTTTCTATGGGTGCCCTATTATGGGCTATGCAATATAAGGATATGTTAAAAATTACGGACAACGGCCGTTGTTTGGCACTCAAAAATAACGGCTGCTGCATTGAATGTCAAACAACGGTCGTTGCTGCATTGAAAATTGCATTGAAATCAATGCACAATGACTGGAAATAACTAACATGTCAATCATTTTAATGGCCGTTGCTCAATACAATGGGTGAACAATGGCCGTTGTTTGCATTGAATTCAATGTAACACATTTCAGTATGAAAAAAACGTCAGTTCTTTTGTACCTTTTTGCACTTTGGTGCTTCATATACAAACCCTGTAGTGCTCAAATGACACAACTTTACAGTTGAAACAACTATGCGCTTTGTAACTGTATGAGATTTATTTAGTTAGTGTTATGGTAATGAAGCCTTTTGAGAGTTTAGATGAAATCTTGTCATATTGTGGTGAATTGGACAGGTTTCACAAGAAATTGCATTCCTTAACTAAAGGAAAGGTTAGGGTGGACACTTTTATAGATATTTAGCTTAAAAAAAATACAAATATATATATATATATATATATATATATATATATATATATATATATGACAATAAGGATGATTTGTTAACTCAGCTCTTCATAGGGGTCTCACATCGCTCTACTTCAGAGAGGGTAGTGGGTAGAAAATTATTGCTTTCGTTGTTTTTTTTCCAACCACTTTTTAGAAGATTGCGCTTTCCTTTTAAGTCATTTGGGTTGTCTTTATTGTGCTATTTACAGCACTTCTTTCACTACAGCAAAGCGTATCTTCATCATTTCCACTGACATTTATATGTTAAGGAGGCTGTCAGAGAGAATGTATTTCTGAATAGTTTATATTACTCCATATCGTTTTCTTTCACAACTATTGTAGAAATTGTACCCCTGACAATACTTTATAATTAATATTTAACCAGACATAATGTTATCCCATTTCAATATCTTAGCATTAGATTTTTTTTTTCCTTATCATCTTGCGTTATAGTATGTCTGCTTGGTCTTTTTTTCTTTTAGGATGTCTGACATGCAAGAGTGGGAAGGTTTTCAAAAGAAGATAATAGATCTATAGATGATAGACATCTGCTTATTGCAAAATTGCTATATACTTGTCATTTGTTGACAACAGCAGATGATCTTATAAGAGCTTTTGGATCAAAAACGCATGGGATTATACACTGAAAGAGAATTCGACAATGAATTGAGAATTATATGAAGCACACTTGAATCGTGCAACAGTTATATAGCCAAGAATAGATTTGTTTTTTAACATCCTTTAAAATATTAACATTTTAATATCTGCTTTTTTCTCTACTTTTAGACAATGTTCACACAACATACTATTTCTGAAAAGAATGGTTGTTGTTATCCATTAAAAACAGCAGCCATTTTTTTATATTGCTATGATGTGCGTTGAAGTAAGTGGCCGTTGTTTGGCACTTAAGCCCACAGCCACTGTTTAATATATTGTGTGAGAACAATGGTTGTAGCTGCTTCGCTTTCGATGAATAACATTGCAGTATGAAAAGAATGGACGTTGTTTTTATTGACCATCTGTAAAAAAAAATAAATAAATTAGATGAGTATTCTGACAGGAGTTGTTAATCTTGTACCCTATATGTCTAACTGTGGCCATCCGGTGGATTTGTTGTGAATTGCATCCAAGGAATTTTCCCCGATACCCAAGATGCGGAATCGAGTTTCAAACATAAAAAATTGTCCATGAATTTAGGGTAGACACATATGTAACTAGACTGTCAGTTATTGCTCCTTACCGGCCCGTATCCTTCCCATACACAGAAACATTCAGCGTGGCTGAGAATTTCTGTGAGAGGAGGGGTAAGCCGCAAAGACAGCGCTCTTGTTTATCTCTCCTGAAACAAAGGGGTCGAGAGTGATTTTCCATCATAGCGGAACCCTATCTCTACTGACATCATCTCTCAGTGGACGATCAGGAGAGACCCATACACCTCCGACTGACAACTAAATCCGGTTTCTGACCACTCTGACCTTCTTACCTTTTGGTGCGGTAAAGGGTTTTTTGGTACAAAATGTATGGATAAGCTATTATTAGATCACTGGGGTGCCAATTTCCAGCACCTTCCCCAATCAGCATACACAGTATAACAGAACAGGAGGCAGACAGCACCACAAACTGTCGTGGTCAAACTGGGTTACTACTATTTATTGAAGTGACTAGGAGCTGAGCTGCAGTAATCCAGAATGGCCACTACACAATGTACGGAGCCTGCTGCTTGCTGCTTTCTGCTTTGTTTTAGGCTATGTTCACACTGCGTATGATTCCGGCCGTAGTGCGAACCGCGAATATACGCACGTAGTTTTGAGGTTGATGCGTTCGCTTGAAAGTATACGATATACGCCCGCACAATGCACACTATGTATGAGCTTACGGCCGGATCGTATGCGGCGCCGTGAAAAATGAACAAGACCATTGTTTGAGGACGGAAATGTTGAAACTCACGGCCGTGGATTTCCATGCGGTCCTGTACGAAGTACTTATTTCAGCCAAACTGAACTTGATTTTTCGATCCAAAAGGTTCTGTGTGGTTTACGGCGCTGGGCGAAGATTTCCAAGTAAATGACCTGCCTCAGATCGCTACGAAACAAGCTAGGGAAGCATAACTGTACTGCGGGCGTATGTTCGCGGTTCGTACGCATCCGGCCGCATGTCTATTTTTCCCACGGCCGTAGTTTCAGCCGCCCATGTACGGCGGCGTACGAAATGCGGCCGGAATCATACGCAGTGTGAACATAGCCTAACTGTGTATGGTGGTGCCATGGTTCTGGTAAACAGCTGATGTGCAGAGGTTCTAGGTGTCAGCGTTCTACCAATCAGATATTCAATACTCATCGTGAGGATAGGCCAATAATAAGGAGTGATGAGCGAACAGGAAAACGTGGAGACAGCCACAGGCAGATGTATTCCTCCCAGCCCTAGGGATGCATCTAACTTCTCCAGCCTCCAGGAGTCAAATGCTGAGTGCTTGGGTTAAGAGGTACCTGACTATTTGGGACAGTCAATAAGTTCAATTAGAAATACAAGACTGTTTTTTAAAGTGTCTGACACCAGTCTATAGATTGCATCTGGTATTATAGCTCAACATTGCAGAAGAAATAGGGATCCAGCTGCAATACCACACACAACCTGTTTACAGATGTGGTGCTGCTTTCAAAAAAGGCAGTTTTTCTTTTTCTTTAAATCTTAACAATCTCTATAAAACTAGTATCCCTCTAACTATACAGGTCGCCCCATTACACTAGAGTACCCCATTATGATACTGGCATCTTATCCTGTGTATAGTTCTCTTAGATCTGGCCGTTATGTTTCAATGTCAGAATCCAAGGTCGGATACATATGGGTAAGTAATATCTGAGCCCGGCCATGGCGTGGATGCCGCCTCCTCTTCCTATAACTCCTCAGTCAACTCATAAAAAAGGAATTAAATATTGATGCTGTTTTCCAAAAACCTCCCCTCTATGTGTTATTTGTCTGCACCTCCGAGTCGCTGACAGGGTCTGGAGACACACAGAATCCTTCCCGGCTCCGAGCACTCATAGCTGATCCCCGCAGGAGATTTCTGAAGCAACTCCATTCCCTATATGTGCAGCACTAAAACAGCATGGAGGCCGTTTCTGTTCTTCAATGGATGTCAACAATAAAATATAAGTCATTAAGTAAATAATACGAATCAATTTTGGCTTCAGGTTCTGCATCTGTAATTTTTATGGAATTATTTCCAATAAGAACAACTGACTTAACTGCTTTATTCTAGTGTCACAATTTTTTTGTCTGGCTGAGATTAGACTGTTCTTTTAAGGTTGTCATCACTATAGGGTTATAAGGAGTTGTTTGCTTTAGAACAGGCAAGGGGAACCTTCCGCCCTCCAGCTATTGCAAAACTACAATTCACAATATGCCTGGACATCCCTGCTTTAGAGTATTAGGAATGCAGCCTATGTATATAGCAGAAGACAGTCTGCTGCCCAGGACCCCCCCCCCTATATTATAGCCTATGTATATAGCAGGATGTAGTCTGCTGCCCAGGACCCCCCCCCCCCCCCTATATTACAGCCTATGTATATAGCAGGAGACAGTCTGCTGCCCAGGACCCCCCCCCCCTATATTACAGCCTATGTATATAGCAGGAGACAGTCTGCTGCCCAGGACCCCCCCCCCCTATATTATAGCCTATGTATATAGCAGGAGACAGTCTGCTGCCCAGGACCCCCCCCCCCTATATTATAGCCTATGTATATAGCAGGATGTAGTCTGCTGCCCAGGACCCCCCCCCCCCCCTATATTATAGCCTATGTATATAGCAGGATGTAGTCTGCTGCCCAGGACCCCCCCCCTATATTACAGCCTATGTATATAGCAGGAGACAGTCTGCTGCCCAGGACCCCCCCCCCCCCCTATATTATAGCCTATGTATATAGCAGGATGTAGTCTGCTGCCCAGGACCCCCCCCCCTATATTATAGCCTATGTATATAGCAGGATGTAGTCTGCTGCCCAGGACCCCCCCCCCCCTATATTATAGCCTATGTATATAGCAGGATGTAGTCTGCTGCCCAGGACCCCCCCTCTTTATATTACAGCCTATGCATATAGCAGGAGGCAGTCTGCTGCCCAGGACCCCCCCCCTATATTACAGCCTATGTATATAGCAGGAGACAGTCTGCTGCCCAGGACCCCCCCCCCCCTATATTATAGCCTATGTATATAGCAGGATGTAGTCTGCTGCCCAGGACCCCCCCCCCCTATATTATAGCCTATGTATATAGCAGGATGTAGTCTGCTGCCCAGGACCCCCCCTCTTTATATTACAGCCTATGTATATAGCAGGAGACAGTCTGCTGCCCAGGACCCCCCCCCCCTATATTATAGCCTATGTATATAGCAGGATGTAGTCTGCTGCCCAGGACCCCCCCCCCCCCCTATATTACAGCCTATGTATATAGCAGGAGACAGTCTGCTGCCCAGGACCCCCCCCCCCCCCTATATTATAGCCTATGTATATAGCAGGATGTAGTCTGCTGCCCAGGACCCCCCCCCCCCCCCTATATTACAGCCTATGTATATAGCAGGAGACAGTCTGCTGCCCAGGACCCCCCCCCCCTATATTATAGCCTATGTATATAGCAGGATGTAGTCTGCTGCCCAGGCCCCCCCCCCCCCTATATTATAGCCTATGTATATAGCAGGATGTAGTCTGCTGCCCAGGACCCCCCCTCTTTATATTACAGCCTATGTATATAGCAGGAGACAGTCTGCTGCCCAGGACCCCCCCCCCCCTATATTATAGCCTATGTATATAGCAGGATGTAGTCTGCTGCCCAGGACCCCCCCCCCCCCCTATATTACAGCCTATGTATATAGCAGGAGACAGTCTGCTGCCCAGGACCCCCCCCCCCCTATATTATAGCCTATGTATATAGCAGGAGACAGTCTGCTGCCCAGGACCCCCCCCCCCCCCTATATTATAGCCTATGTATATAGCAGGATGTAGTCTGCTGCCCAGGACCCCCCCCCCCCCCCTATATTACAGCCTATGTATATAGCAGGAGACAGTCTGCTGCCCAGGACCCCCCCCCCCTATATTATAGCCTATGTATATAGCAGGAGACAGTCTGCTGCCCAGGACCCCCCCCCCCCCCTATATTATAGCCTATGTATATAGCAGGATGTAGTCTGCTGCCCAGGACCCCCCCCCCCCTATATTACAGCCTATGTATATAGCAGGAGACAGTCTGCTGCCCAGGACCCCCCCCCCCCCTATATTATAGCCTATGTATATAGCAGGATGTAGTCTGCTGCCCAGGACCCCCCCCCCCCCCTATATTATAGCCTATGTATATAGCAGGATGTAGTCTGCTGCCCAGGACCCCCCCCCTATATTACAGCCTATGTATATATGTATATAGCAGGATGTAGTCTGCTGCCCAGGACCCCCCCCCCCCTATATTACAGCCTATGTATATAGTAGGAGGTAGTCTGCTGGCCAGGAAACACGCCGCCACCCATACTACAGTGTATATATATATATATATATGATTCCGGGAGCACCAAATTATTTTCATATCACATTATACATATTTAAGGACCATGCATGCTATATGAGAATAAGACATCACTATAAAACTGGCCTCATTGTATGTCCCTGGAAATAATGGGAATTGTAGCTTTGAAACAGCTGGTGGGCCGAAAATTCCCCATCTCTGCTGTAGAGGGCTGTGGAATATGTTGGCACTATATAAGCAATTTAGAGGAGAAGTCTTGGCAAGTGCTGGGTGGGGGAAGGTTAAAAGAAATAATGTGCGCTTACCTCCCCTGCTCCAGTGCTGTTGGCCACATACCGCAGCTTCTGTCCCCAAGGGGGGGGGGGACCCCACAATGGCCATCGACTGGCTGAGTGGACCTCACTGTAACAACCCCGGTCCGGCTCAGACCAGGAAGCAGCCAGGGACCCTGGGACTAGTCAGGGAGGTGAGAGCATGCTATTTCTTTTATCCTCCCCCACCCCAGCACTTGATAAAAATATAGGTTTGCCTGGACTTCTGCTTATTTCCAGTGTATTCCCTGTGACGAGTTAGATTTTTACTATATTAGGCTCGGTTCACACTATGTAAGTGTGCGGCTGTACAATTTTTTTTTACTTCTTCTGGCCCTCTATTTGCTTCAGACAGTCCCAAGCAGATTGAACCCAAACAGCATTGACTATTGATACTGCATGAAAAATAAAGCAGACAATCTGAAAAGGCGTTTGATCTAGTTCCAGTATAATTCTCTATCCAGTAACACAAGAGGCAAAATAAAACTCAAAGAGCGAATAGTGAAAGAAAAGCCGCATGTTCACCTGATATACATTTAATGGAGCTTCACGCCAAGCCATTATTCCTTTATATGTTCTGTGCACTTTTTTACACAGCAACATAAGTGTATAGAGGAAATTGTTATACATTAAACAAGATCAAGGAAAATTGCAGCACAGTCAACAAGTCTTTTGTCTGTACTCTGTAAATTGAATATAAAAAGGCAAGACAACACAAGAAACCACTCCAGGTGGTAGACAGATCCAGTCATTTCACAATAACAGCTTCGCACGCACTATGTTCCTTAGACAATATCTTTAGTAACACGGGGGTTAATAAATTTTTATTACTTCTGTATTTTCTTGAAAAACACCATCGTTTCTTTCTTAGAACGTCGAGGGAAAAAGAGTTTAATAAAAGAAACCGCGTTAGTGTCGTCTTTCTTGAAAAAATGATGGTGTCATAAAATTGTTATGAGTGCGAAAGTTTGGATTGTGGGCTACACTGCAGCCAATGGGCCTATTTTATTTAGTATTTTTACAGTTTTTACCAATATTTATTTTTTTATTTTAGGAAAATGTTACTTTCAGTTAGAAGATATTATGTGATGGGTATGCGTACAGATTTTTTTTTTCTTACTTCTCGAGACATGACATGATCATGGGTAAATACATGATTCTGAGAAGCATTGTCAGTAGATGTTTATACTATTTGTTTCAATATGTGGTCATCGGTGATTGGAATACCCATAGCAGCCTGCCAAGGTTTTTTTTTTTTTTTTTCTAGAATGTTGATCATATATTGAATTTATCTTGTAAAACATTGAAGTGCTTAAAGTGTATGCTGGATCTGAGTAACATGACCTTGATGGACTCCCGGTGCAGGTCTATGGAGCCAGTCTAGGTCTCGTAAATACAGAACAGGAAGTGGAATGTGCAGCAGAGCATTGTCCTCCCGCTCATTACACTGATCAGTCATGGTCTTACCACTGAGATCCTGACCGATAAAAACTTTAACGCTAACCCTAGAACATATCAAAAGTTTTAATTAGTGAGAGGTGCACTTTATGGTCCTCATACACTTTAGACACAAGTCGACTAAACCTTTTTACTAATAAGGGACCAACTATCTAAAGTGTATCGTGACCTTCCAATTCTCCCCTAACAATTGAAGGGTAGGGCATGTTGGTTTTCAACTACGCAACTTTATTGTTTAACTACCCCACTTTATTGTTCTTGGAGTCACCACCAGAGCTGTCTGACAACAACTTACCCTTCCCCTATGAATGTTTTTCATGTAAAATGTTAATGTGTATGGGAAGATAGGGCAATATATCTGCTGAAAACTCTTGAAAGTGTATGACCACCTTTAAAGGAAAACTCCAGGAAGGACTCTTGTTTTCAAAATGCCTGGCAAGAGGGTGGGTGAAAACAATAATATCCACTAACCTTCCCGGCTTCAATGCTTACGTATACAGTCTGCTGCTCCAATCTCCAATCCCTGGGAGCTCTTCCTGGTGGAAAGAAGGGACCTGGAGCGTGACGTGGCAGGCCCCTCAGCCATTCAGCAGCAGAACACTACTACAGTTACTGAATGGCTTAGTGGACCTGCCATGTCCCCTCCCTGGTCCCTTCTCAAACCCAGGAAACAGCCGGGAACCTGAACAGTAGACTGCGGCATCAGCCGTGGAGCTGGGGAGGTAAATGGATCTTAATGTCTTCACCAACCCTCTCCCCGGGCTTTGCAGGGAAAAAGTGTCCTGCCAGAGCTCTCAAAATTCACAGAAAGGTAAGGATGGACACATTTGTAGGTCTATGTTTATGGTGATATGTAAACTGGAAAACACAAGTTATATTTGCAGAGTTAAACAACAATTTTGAGACTTACATCTGGTCTAAGGTGGCTGAACATACTAAGTATCATTAGTTCCCTTCCTATCTTATCTTATTATGAATAATTTAAGTGGAATGGATCCATACGGCTCTACTATCTTTGAGCACAGTATATATCAGACTAGTACCACCATGGCACAAGGTAGATTAGTTTTATTTACATGGACTTTATTCTTTCAATCTAAACTGGACCGCGATCATTGACTTACTGACTTGAGTCTATATTGATGACATTTGTTACTGTAAGAACTAAGCAATAATTTCCATACTGTTGTATATCAGCATACACCAGGTCCTGTTTTCATTACAGTTTGATTAGAGTTGTTCGAGATTAGAAATCAGATTTTATTTTTAACTCTGAAACATCACCATTGAGGCCCATTAGTTGTATCTAATAAGCTATTTATATTAAATTAGGAGATGCGACACCAGAGTACATGGACCAGAATGGTGCTGTCGCATTGTACTCCGTGCTGCCACCTCTGTTCATCTCAAGAATTGTTCAAAGCAGGAGAACAAATAAGTTTGTTCTGGGAGTTAGCTCCTCCTCTAAACAGTTCCATACACAGACACTTGGATGGATTATCAGCATACAATGGCTGATTTTTTTTCTAGGCAGGAGGTAATTTATGAATCTGTATAACTTTCGGACACCAATTGATTTAAATGCATTTTTTTCCTGTGGAGTACCCCTTTAAGGATTCTTAAGGAATCATAAATTATCTCAACATACCTGCAAAGTGTCTTGATTGGAAGGAGAAGTGTGAACAGACAATTCATTTAGTTTTGAGCTACTACTAATGGGGTTCTTTCTCCATACACTGACCCACCAACAAACAAAATATGGCAGTATAGTATGGCTGTATGGCTGTGCAGTATGTATCAATATACAGTATAATATATCCTATATCAATATATAATGTATACCATGTATACCGAAATTCTATCGGTCTAAGCTGGATGGAATAAGGATGGAGAATGCTATATCCTAGCTTTTTTGCATTCTAGCAAAACCCCAAAACACTCTAGGATTTATATGTCTCCACAACCGAATCATAAAATAATCATTTTGTGTATTTTTGCGGTGATATTATTCCTTGACACTGTCTCCTGAGAAGCTAAGCCCTAAAGCAATTTGCATCCTCTGGTAGATGACCCTTAATCCTTAAATGCAAAGTTATTTTTTCACTAACCAAGAGAGAAACAAAAAGGTTATCGTCATGAATAAAATGCTTTTAGCCATCAGGAAGTTATATGGTAATGGCCTCGCAGCAGCTACACAGGTAAAACAATGGGATTTGTTGTTAGTAAACACCCAAAGTTCTCCCAATATCTAATAGACAAATGGAGACCAAATTACCATCATAGGCAAACGGTGCCTCCCTTGTTACAGTGTAACGTTCTCTAATCATCTCCTATGGGATCATGTCCAAATATTTGGCTCCATAAATCTACTGTAAATCTGTACATGTAAACATTCCAGGCCACAGCTGACTCCTAGCTCGATATGAATCATTTATGACCTGTAGATGGCAGCTGCTGGAAAGGTTACCGAGATGGAAATAACCCAACCTCATTGAGTATTAGAAGACTTCATGACTAGGCTAAACATATAAACACTAAATGAATTGTCAGCAAATTCATCCCACCCTGTCAAGTATAGGAGACAGGTATAACATAGATGAACAAAGACACATCGTATAACTTATGTGAGTTTCACAACTTACAGAAGCCTATCTGTATAGAAGTCAACCTAACAATGCAAAATGTACAAATGTTACATTTCAAAAAGTTATAAAAAAAAACGATTTACTAAAAGGAACAACTGCACGTCTAGCTTGAGTCTGGTTGGATAATGACTGAGGCTATGTTCACACACAGTATTTTTGCTCAGCATTTTGGTCAGTATTTTGCAACCAAAACCTGGAGTGGATTGAAAACAGAGATAGCCTATGTTCACACTGTTGAAATTTGGTGAATACCCATAATTGTATGACAAATAATGACCGTTATTTCATAACAATGTCCAATGTTTTGAAGTAACAACAATTATTTGCCTTTAAATGACGGCCATCCACTAAATTTCAACAGTGTGTGAACAGAGCCTTTCTGTGTTTTCAATCGACTCCTGGTTTTAGTTGCAATATGAGAACCAAAATACTGAGCAAACATACTGTGTGTGAACTTAGCCTGATACTGTAATATTATTCAGTTGATTATAAGTACATTTACAATAGGTGCATTGACCTCACTTGGGACCTTCTTGTGTTAGTCAGAGCTTTGTATGATATGTAATACTAAATGTCTCCAGCAGTGGCTACAGGAGGGGACATTTTTTTAGCTGATTGCCAGTTCCCTAGATAACAGCTGATCATTGAGACTTCAAGATTCTGGACCTGACGGGATTAGCTGCTCCCATGTGGGTCCTAAGTCAAAGAAGGGATTGTCCAGATGGTCAATAGGGAATTTGGTAAAGGAACATTTAAACTATATATTACAGTATTGAATGTGATCTGGTGTAATGACCCTATGGATATTGCCATTGATTATGTCAGCTCTCATCTGGGTGACAGCCTAATGTTATTTTAACCCTTGTAGTATAAACCAGCACCACATAGTGGATCTACAGCACATAGAGGAGAAGGGACCATATTAAGGCTGGGTTCACACGACGTATATTTCAGTCAGTATTGTGGTCCTCATATTGCAACCAAAACCAGGAGTGGATTGAAAACACAGAAAGGCTCTGTTCACACAATGTTGAAATTGAGTGGATGGCCGCCATTTAATGGCAAATATTTGCTGTTATTTTAAAACAACGGCCGTTGTATTGAAATAATGGCAGTTATTTACTGTTATATGGCGGCCATCCACTCAATTTCAACATTGTGTGACCAGATCCTTTCTGTGTTTTTAATCCACTCCTGGTTTTGGTTGCTATGAGGACCTGACATGAGGACCAAATACAGCCTCAAATATACATAGTGTGAACCCAGCTCAAAAGTATATCTGACTTGTTCTCTGAGCTTAACATAAAAGACCAGGCTAGAAGCAAAACATGGCTTTATGATACCTTGTCAGGAGTTGTTTGTGCTATATGTGTCTGTATGCCGCTATCCAAGGATTATAATGGCGGTTGCAGCCCATGCAGGGTTCTGTTACCATATTGGAAAAATATATTACATTTTTTCATTAGAAATCCTTAAAGAAACTAGTGGAAAGGTGGAAGGTGGGGATCTAGAATACCTTGAAATGTTCCCTCCTCCCCCGCATCCTAGCGTTTCTTCAAATGTTAAATCAGAGGAAGTTCTATACCATATCATATCATTCAAAGTGGGATGTGATGACTTGGACCCCTCGACCAAAGATTCTCTATGCATTAACATCCTGGTTTCATAGTCTTGAACTTCAACCAGATCCAGACTTGAAGGTCATGAACCTAGATGCAAAATCCCCAACAGGACTCCCCAACAACTAGGGGCTGTCATGTGGTATTCTACATGAGATACAACACCCCATTAGACTCACTATCCTGGTGAATTTGCAAACTCTGCACCTCCTATATGTTACTAGAGCCCAGATTCTCAATAAACATTTACATTTTAGTCTCATACATGTCTTTAACCTTCTTCAAGGTTTAAATATATGAGTTAATTCTATAGGAGGAATTTATCAAGGCTTGCATGGCAATTTTCTGGCATAAAAATTTGCACAATTCTGGACAAGCCCAATATTTGTGAAAATTGTTGACATTTCTATCTTTCTATGCAAATTTCCAATTACTGCAAAAAGAAAATGTGACTTTTTTTACAGCAGCTTTCTAACTGCAGTATTGACAATCCCCCCTTTAATTCTTTTTTTGAAAAAAAAAAATTACCAAGTCCATCTCCCATGTAAGAGTCTCATCCCGCCGCTAATGTGCAGCCTAAAACATACGATTTTTCAATTAGAATTTTTTTTAACAAATGTTTCCCTTTAAACCATAAAAATAAATGAATGTTGCGTTTTATTGCGGATCAATTAACACAAATGACAACCGGACGAATGAAATGTTTTCTGAATTGCTTGACATAAAACTATACTACGATGTTAAACTGGAGGCATCTTGATCATTGCCAGAGGCGAGCCCCTTAAGCACTAAATACCTCTTCTGGACATGGCTAAGAAAAACAGCGGCACACAGGCAGACAGTCTGGCATATTATAAAAAGCTTTTGTGCCTGAATGGAAATTAGTCTAGCCTGTAGATTAAGTATTGACTGCTGGGCAAAGCATCATCATCGTAGTACAGACCACTGAGTTCTGCAATAAAAAACACACAGTGAAATAGAATCTCTTCTATCTTGTCTATGTTCCCTTCACAGCATTGAGAAGCTCTAAAGTCCCCAAACAACCCTGTGCCTGATTGAATCAATACATATAGCAGCATTCTATCATTGATGCACCATCTATTTCACACAGATAAAGAAATAATACGATATCTAAAAAAGATAAATAAATAAAAATAAATAAAAAACAAAATAATGTTGAAATAACTTTAGGACGTCTTACGCTTAGTAAAGTGGAACTTTTTTCAGCAAAATATAATGATACGTCATTTAGACAACTGCAGTTAAAACATGGGGCGCTAGAATACAGATTCATCAAAGAACGCCCATTATAAACTCAGTGGCTGCCATGTCTATTATAGAACTATTACATCCTACACTAAGTATGTGTCATAGTTAATGTTAGTAAAGCAGACACGTATGATACAATATCACCACTAAAAATATCACAATGGCCAGATATCGTGTTTCGTTCATGTTACTGTGCTGATTTTTTTTTCAATCTCTCTATCCACGTATAAAACTTGCAACTCTCTACTGTATCTGTCTGTGTAACAATAGGGAGTAAAGAGATACCAACTGAGCCCTGAGGTCTTAGTAGATCTAATAACCACATTAGAAGACCTCAGTATTATAAATGGGATGTGGTAGGTAGAGGGCTTTCTTAAAGTTATTACTCTTGGGCTCAGAGGATATAAGTTATATGTAAAGAAGTGTCCACCCTTACTGTTCCACTAATGTAGTAAAGTTCTCCAATGCAATGCACCACATCATGCTAGCAAAATCCCTGCAGCCCACTTCACAACAACAGAGTGGCCATCAATATAGCAGATACATCTCCTGACGGAGCATTATGGAACTATATAATTCTGAAAAGCCTTGTTACAAATAATGTAGGTTCTGTTGAGCCCTAAGGAAGATAAAATATAAGACATCTGTCTGTATTTATCACAGTTAACATTTGGATGTGTGCACCCTAACCTTTCCTTTAGTTAAGTCAATTTCTTATTAAGCCAATTCAGGACAATATCAGGACATGTTATTAGAACAACCAGAAGGCTTCTTGTACTCCACATATACACTATGGGGGTATCCGACCGGCCGCGCGCCTGACCCAGCGCCCACCGTCTAGACTGTCACCAAATAAAGTTTTTGTCAAAAGCTGCTAATCTCACACCATACACTGTTGAGTTTAGAATAAAAATTAAAAGGGGTACTCTGGAGAAAAGAAAATGAAATCCACTGTTATGAGAACATTATTCAGATTTGTAAATTACTTCTATTTAAAATTATCAAGTCTTTCGGCACTTATCGGCTGCTGCATGTCCTGTAGAAAGTGGTGTTTTCCTTCCCCTCTAGCACAATGCTCTCTTCTGCCACCCCTATCGATGTCAGGAACTGTCCATAACAGGAACAAATACCCATAGAGAGCACTCTGTGTCCGACTGCAAAAACACACCATTCCCTGCACGACATACAGCAGCTCATAAGAACTGGAAGACTTCAAACTTTTAAAAAGAAGTAATTTACAAATCTGTATAACTTTTTGACATCAGCTGATCTGAAAAAGAAAAAATTACTTGTGAGTACCCCTTTAAGAAAAGTCCCACTTGTAGTATATATTCCCCTATTCTAGCTCATGTATCCACCAGTCCACCCCCATGTTTCTTCAGTACTGGACAATTGGGCACTATTTTTCCTCCCTTACTCTGAATCCACATCCACCTATCTATTGCATATCTACCAATCTCTATGTAATTGTCATTGGTGAGGAGTTATGCTGCTCCCTATATAATGTACAGCAGGAGAGCACTTTAATGATAAATTTCTAAATACTTTCTTAATCTTCCAGGAAGAAAGCTGTGCATTAGCGCTGATATTTATGATCCTGTCTGCAGATTGATATCTTAGCTCTACCGTCTGCATTATATGAAAACGGTAAGAACCGATCCTTGTTAGCTTCAATAAATTATCTCCGAACATAGAGGGAGCGCGGCAGCCAAGCAGCTTTTAGCACCAGTTCCCAGCAGCTACTCTGTAACCCAAAAAGACCTTCCTTCTAGTCCAGTTGTCACATTCCTGATTGGCTAATTAATTTTATACATATGCTAATTAGTAATGAATGGCAGCCTTATAAAGCGTGCATGAATGCCCAAAAGACCACCGCCAACACACACGTTCTATGTGCGAGAAACACTTCTGGAAGGATTTAGCTTGTGTCATACAGATGAAGCAGAGTTAACAGCAAGATTGGCGGCGCATTAATTAAATCCTCTCCCGCACTAAGCCTGACTACTAACTCTCCTGCTGGAGGTGCGGCAGGGAATAAGATGAGCTGAAGTGCAAAACTACCCACAGATCGAGGGCACATCTACCCTGGTGCCCCACAGCAGTCAGTGGTTAGCCTCATGAGCAGGTCCTGCCTGAAGCGGGGGAAATTCCGAGCAGAGGGGGAAGAAAAGACCATGGAACAAGTTCCGTGGGGACCAGAGTAGGTATTTATGCCCAACACTATATATCTTATTTTACCAGAATACCCCTTTAGGCTAAGTTCACACAACATATAAATTCATTAAATGACAGCCATAGTTGGAGGTTTACAACCACGACCATTATTTAAGGAGTTTGCCAATTGCTAATAGAATCCCAACCGGAGTGTATACACTCTGGTCGGGATTCCATGCGGCCACACAAAAAACAGCCGCACTTTACATTGTGGGCTATGGTTAATTGGAAAGCGGGTACACCAGTATGTGTCCGCTTTCCAATAAAAAGAAATTAAGTTCATCCGGATGGTACTGCGGTACTGGCCTGGATGAACTTCACAGACAGCGGCTGTTCTGTGACATGACCGTGTCATACAATGTGTGGACTCGGCCCTTAAGTGGATCAGTCAGGTTAACAGGTAGCTGCCTCCAGTAGGTGGCGATATAGGGCAAGTTATTTTCATCTTTTCTCATGGATCATTGCATGGCTTGTAAGACTCCATACTGTACACTCGTTAACTATCCACCAGACCCACTTGAAGGGGAAGCAATATTATCATCTCACTACTACTGAATGTTGCAAAGGAATTTTTTTTTTCTCTCCATTTTTTCACAATCTGTCATTTTTAGGCTCTTTTATGGATTTAAAAACAAAGCCTCTTTATCCAATGGCGGTTTCCTTAGTAATAGAACAAGTGACCATATTGCACTATTACGTAATATAACAAAAGCCCCCTCGTCCCCGGTTCTGTCGGAGAATCGGATATTGGTTACAGATTGTTCTATCCAAGCCCATTTATGTGAAGAAATACAGATGGTTACAGTGAGGTGCCAGCTTTGGGATTCTCAGTCAATTGGGAAGATTTGGCTTCTGGAGAGTGAAAAAAATATATATATACAGTATATATATATTTTTAAAGATTCATTCTACTCTGATTAGTACAAATAGTACCAAAAAAAGTAGAAAAAGGACTGTTCCCACACTGTGTGGCCGTTCTACTGGTCGTAGTGTAATTGTTTTTCATTCGCACCCATACGGCCAGCACATTCTTTAGGTATAAAATAATGTTCCTATACAATATCAGCCGGAGGATAAACAACGTCGGTTACTTTACGTTGAGTAAACATGGCCCTAATATGCATCCTTTACATCCCCATGATTCTATTTTAGATTGTCCCTTTAAATTTATCTACAGGTATAGGAGAAGCTGACTTTGAGCTTGAACAACTAAATAGATATCATTTCAATGGCTAACACTTTAGGATATAGCACAATGCTGCATTCGAACCCCGGTCTCCTCCATCTGTATTCAGCCTCTGTAAAGCAATGTCACTCTGCAGCTCAGGAGAGAATGGAACTAAATTGACATAACTTTTCTGCAATGACTCAATGAATACAGCGAGCTTAGTCGAATCATAGAGAATGAAAACGGCTCTAGCCAAAAATCTCCAGTGACACCACCGAAGACCTCAAGTGAGTAAACTGGGATATATGAAAGACTCAAATACAGGATAATCCTTTGGGTCTCCCAAACCTTTCCAAGTATTCATGAGGAAAATACAAAAAGCAAAGACTCAAAAGAAAAGAAGTGAAAAAAACCTAAGAGTTCCTGTCAAATGTTACATTTCTATGGAGATAACAAAGGAACACCTGTCCGTCCTCCACATGGTAAACGCAGCCCCATCCCCAGCAACCTGCGGAGTTATACAAGAGACGGCGACTCTTCTCTATATTTATCTGACTGTACTTACCTGTAATGGCACAGATGTAGCTAACTATAGACTGACATTTACCTCATCATGTGCCATGTGCTATCTACATATACCAGATTGGTTCTATCTATCTATCTATCTATCTATCTATCTATCTATCTATCTATCTATCTCCTATCTATCTGTCTATCTATCTATCTATCTATCTATCTATCTATCTATCTCCTATCTATCTATCTATCTATCTATCTATCTATCTCCTATCTATCTATCTATTATCTATCTATCTATCTATCTATCTATCTATCTATCTATCTCCTATCTATCTATCTATCTATCTATCTCCTATCTATCTCCTATCTATCTATTATCTATCTATCTATCTATCTATCTCCTATCTATCTATCTATTATCTATCTATCTATCTATCTATCTCCTATCTATCTATCTATCTATCTATCTATCTATCTATCTATCTCCTATCTATCTCCTATCTATCTATCTATCTATCTATCTATCTATCTCCTATCTATCTATCTATCTATCTATCTATCTATCTATCTATCTATCTCCTATCTATCTATCTCCTATCTATCTCCTATCTATCTCTCTATCTATCTATCTATCTATCTATCTATCTATCTCCTCTCTCTCTCTCTCTCTCTCTCTCTCAGCTATGCAGCAATATTCCTATATTTTTTTTTACTCTACAGAATTTCTTCAGGTTTCACCCTTTGATCTTTCTGCGGCCATTGTGTCCTTAAAGTCCCGGCTAACTATACCAGCAGAACTTATTGTTATTGTGTTGGATGTGAAAGCCACATGTTTATGTGTCAGAATATACTAAAGCGCCAAGTCCTAAAGTGCGTGCGGAGTGTGTATTTCGGGGAATTTGGAAGGACAAATGTAATCTCGTAGTCCATTATTTGTCAAGTGCCAAATAGAAACATTTTTTTTTTGTTCTCCCAAAGTAATTTCAGTCGATGTAATAATAAGTTGTAGAAAAATAACCGTTATTGAAGGACGATAGAATAAAATGCACAGTAAGTAGTCATAAAATATTCACTTGACCTCAGGTTTTCAGAATTGATATAAAAATAATTTGAGCTATTGGGTCGGTTCAAATGACGTTTTTTTCTGGTTGTTGTTTTGAGTCTCAAATAACGTCTGTGGTTCAGCATGTTTAAGCGGCTGTCAGTGCAATGACGGCTGTCAGTCTATTATTCTAGGTCAGGTGAACTGATCACCCTTTGTATGTAATACAAAAGTTCTTTAATTTTAATAATAAAAATGGTTAAAGAAATTGCAATGGATCTCAGCAGTGAGACCCGGTGTGATCAGTAACTTTAGTGTGTCGGATGAGGTGTCAAAAGTTACTTTAACTAAAAATTCTCTGGCATAATAGGTACCATATATACAGTATTAAAGGGATATTCCCATGCCAACTAATATAGTCAATCTCGTATGGTTTATCAGGTTATATATTTTTGTTAAATTATAATAATGCATAAAATTGTGAAACTAATGAATGGCCAAATCTACTGTAAGAAGTAACAAATGGGTTTCCCGGAGTTTAATAAGATCACCCATCCATGCAAAAGGCTAGCAATGTTTGACTGATGGCGGATGTTACCTGGATACCCTGCTGAGAGCACAATGAAGGAGCCAGCATCATAATGTGTTATTAAGGCACAGTGCCATACAGATTGTTGTGGCTATGCTTAGTATTGCAACTAAGTTTCATTTTCTATCAATATGAAAAAATCTGAAAAATCCCTCTACAATATTATTATTATGATGTAGCCATATATTTTATATCTAACTTTAGGGGAGATACTCCTCAATCCTGAACTAAATGGTTTCCGAGTACGTTATAGCTGAGTTTACAGCAGCAGTCTACTTTCACTTAAATTTCACTCTGTTCCATTTTTATGTTTCTGCTTTAATTTCCCCTTTAAATCTGGGACATACAACATGACTTAAGTCGTATAGGCTAGACCACTGTGCCATGGTACAGTTATGTCTATGGGATTTCATAGGTGTTAAAAAAAATGATTGTTGCAGAATAGCCTGTACTAAAAATACTCATTAAAAGATGCAACAGGGTAACACGTGTTTGTATTCTCCATAGGATGTATGCCATTTATTATGAAGCTCTTGTAACAACTGCAGACGCTCTTTAGATGTTACATCAACCTACTTTTATATAAATAAGTTCATCATTGTTGGATACATAATGCAATTGGCAGAGGTAGGAGAGTTTCAGCCTTTCAGGGTAGAAGAATTTTATCATTTCATATTATTAGTAGACCTTTTTAGGCCACATTGATGCTAGTAGGTGGACCAATTGGATTGGAGGACTCACTTTCACCTTAAAAAAAAAACAAAAAACTACTGTCTCTTAGCTTACATCTAAATGACTGAGCTCCAGGATGTCATAAATATGGGAGGAGTCAAGAGACTTACCAAAGCACCATTACTGTGCCTATGTCTGGATCTTGAGCATGGCTAACCACTTATATAAGCACAATCTGACCTCAATTATGTAGATATTATAAGTATTACTTTTGCTTTTCTATAGTTGAAAAGTTGAACTTCACAATCAAATATATTCCAAAAAATATTTACTGAAAACGTTAAATTTGTGATAAAGACGAGAAAATTAGATGGGTCCAGATTAAATAGTGAATTCAAAAAGTTCTTATTGTGTACGAGTTTCTTTTATTGCTTCTCCTCCGTGCCTAAAGGTAGTAATAAGGGTGAATAATGGCCACAAATTGTTCTGGGGGAGAAGTACCTCTGCTTTTGGTGAGCAATCCATTAACCAGCCCGGCTGCCTGTTTGGTGTGCCGCATATGCTATAGTTAATTCAATAGGCGGTTATTTAAAGGTCATTTAAGTCTGCTTCTTTTCATCTCTGTTTAACAAAAAAAGAGCATTTCAAAGGTAGGAATAAGTGAGTGTTACGTTCAGGTACAACACAGCAGAGCTTAGGGCTAAAATTACCAAAGCCACATGCAGAAATAATTTGCTAGTTAAGTCCAAGGTTCTTTTAAGAAGCCTCTCATACTGGAATGTTCTCGCAACAGCTCCGCAAACAAGTTTGTTTTTTTAGACATTTTTCATTTTGAATCCTCAAGAGTTTTTTGACTGAATGTTTAATTACTCTTCCCTGCCTGTGTACAATAGATATCAACTTGACACCAAGGAAATATGTATAGCAGGGCGAGGAGGGGAAGACCGTTTATAAGCGAGCCGCCAATTATGGGCTAATTCATTAGTAAAGATATTAATTGCAACAAACCAAGTCGCCTCATATAAACTCAACCTCAGGATTCGGGGAATGGCGACATTTACTGAATAAAAATGTAGAAAAATGAACATTTGACTGTATATTGCTATAGAGGTTCATAGGCAACAGTTACACCCGAGCCTGGTGCCCTGGTGCCTAAAGAAGCCATAAGTCTTTCATACACATTTTTCGGCAAATTTAAATGTTTATAAAAACAAAATGACCATTCTTTTACATTGTATTTTGCTGGGTTTTTTATTTTCCCTTTTTAGGGTGGGTTCACACTACAGAATCCAGGCAGATCACCTGTTGCGGATTTCGCCGCTCACCTCCGTGCACATCTCTGCCCGTGCCATACACTCCATTCAATGGTCGGGCAGATTCTGCTGTCCGCCCTAAGAATTAACATGTCAATTCTTTCAGCAGATGGCAGAATTCGCCCAACCCTAGAATGGTGTCTATGGCACGGGCAGGGATGTGTGCAGGCCCAATAGTGGTTATCCACCTGGATTTCTCAGTGCAAACTCACCCTTACATTTCATTATGCCCATCATTTGGTTAGAAGTTAACTAGCTCAGAGGTGGAGATCCAACCAATGGGATCATCACCCATGGAGGTCAACTGCTATTCTCATCCTCTATGAGACCTTTGAACATACCAAATACTAAACATGACTATGTTCGTAAGTCCATAATGTAGCGATAGCCAACTATGTGAGCTGCCAATCCGTTCAGTAGGGGGAGAATTGATCTCCACGTCTAAACTCCCATCTTGTCCAATCTATAATCTTGTAATAACTTCCTAAACTATTTGAGCCTGTCAACGACCCCCCCCCCCCCCTCCCTTATACATACACAATTAAGCCTCAGATTCACTGGATTTTTTTGCCAGCATCTACCTCTCAATAAATCTGGGGTGGGATTTACAGATACAACAATCTCGATAAATCCCTGCTATTTGTTTAGCCAACCCTCCAAAATTTGCAGTTTGGGTCGTAATGAATCAAATGTTTACGGCCAGCTGAACACCTTCACCAGGAACCATCACCTGAAATAATTTCCATCTTTTACCTTTAAACATAGGCCTTACAATGTGTTACTCGTACTATTGGGCGTCATCATACATCATACAATTATTAGTTCTAGGTTTCGACTATTGAAACACAGGCCTATTCGGTTTCATCTAAATATCAATGAACATAACAATGTTGATCATGGTAATATTCCTTATTTACAGCTAGCGGCCATTCCTTTATGTTACCTAAATATGACCTTCCAGTTTCTCCTCCGGCTCTACCTTCAGATTAAAACACTGGTTCTTGACAGATAACTAGGTACCACGGTGAGAAATCCAATTTTGTAGATGAAAGCTATACACTACAAATTCAATTTTCCTCATTATTTTTCCATGAAAGTGCAAATGAATAGCTGAGTTAATTGAGTCAGCTAAAAATCAATGGTGAGAAGTTATCACATCTAGCGTGATAAAGTGTTGTAGGGAGAATACTGAAATCCTTAGGGGTAACATATAGAATGAAACTGTTACAATAAGTGACGAAAACAGCACAAAAGAGAGCGTGTAGAATTATATTACATTAGGTTTATTTCTTTTATAAGCAATTCTTGGTTGGTCTAGCGAACACAATGAGGGTGAACCTGACCTTTATGACGCACTGTTGGACTCATATGTGGAAGGGCTTTCCGACTTCTCGACTCTCCAATTTTAGATAATGCCCAATGCCTGGGAGGGGGGATGTTATTTCTTATTGTCACCCCTATACAGTACCGTGTTCGCTATCTCTAGGTAATAATGCCAGCCAGGTAGTTGTTGTCCCCAGCCATGGGGTAAGTGAGTCTTGGACAAGAAGACAAGACTTTATTACTTAGGGCCAGTTAACACAGAGTAAAATTGGCGGAATTCTGTGGTGAAGAATCCCGCCAATCTCCGTGTCATACAGTCCGTCTATGGGAGGCTCACATGCCTCCTCTCTCTGTGCAGTGGCCAGTATGACACAGAGGCTGGTGGAATCCTGCCGCGGAGAATTCCACCAGTTTTACTCCATGTGAACACAGCTTAATTCTGATGCATTTTCAATAGTAAGTCCGTCTGACTGTATCTTTTTTACTAGAGTTTTTTTGTTTGTTTTTTTTAATAATCTTTTCACATTTTCTCCCAAATGTATTTGTTTTGCCCGGAGTGCTCCTCTGCTTTTCCTTCATGAAATCTGATTTGACAGTGTCTACCATAAAGTAAAAATCCTTTTACAGCACCCTTTAATCATTCCGAATGAACTGTAGTCTATCGGAGCCTATAGTGTATTTGTCAAGGTCTACTGTACCATGAGTCACATCACTCTTAATGTGCCATTGTTACTGTACTACTAATACAAAGTTACAATTACAGACCGCGGTAAAAACTCATACATCAATATCAGCGGTCAGTCCGGGACAAAGAACTAAAAATAACAACTGCTCTGGAGTGAAGTTCTATTCTTTTAGTATGATTTCTCTTTGAAATGTTGTATAAAGCAGAATGCTCTACAAAGACATAAAAATCTGAAAAGCCGCTGTCTCTTTTGATAAGATATTTGCTACGATAATTGGAAAATATATGCACAAAGCAAAGGACGTCTTCCTTCCATGTAAACGTCTCCGCAGATTAGGTCTTGTTGATACCTAATGAGGCAGGCTATTAAATTTCTTTATCAATTTATCAAACATTCTTCCAACACAAGTAATCTTGTAGGTGTTCTCCTCTTGGTTAATATTCTTCTATCAATTGTGGAATGGTTACGGATTCAGGTTAATTGATCATGAGATGTGTGTAATGGCTTGTGGTAATTTACAGCTCATCTTAATGTGACAAGTTATAAAAAATAATAAAAAAAAATTACAGAAAGAAAAGATTTTTTTTTTGTCTCCGAAAACCTCTACATCAAAATGTATGATGTGCCGCAAAACCTTTTACTAATTAAAATTTGTATAAACACCTTCTGTAAAAATAAAGAAATAAAATAAAAAACCGATATCGGCTGACAAAATTGAGATGAAAGAACAAAGAGACAGTTCAATTTAATCTTTTTTTAATGATCTAATGTTACCAGTCAGTTTTTGTTTATTAATATAATTAGCTTTGTTCTATTGTTCTGTCGCTAATAGCCCTTGGCAAATTCCAGAGACAATTAAAGAAACAAAGTTCTCCGCTTCCTTTTCCATTGCTTGTCAACTAACTTTTTTTTTTTTTACATCAACATAGATAGGGGACAGTACAAAATAATATCTAAAGGACCTAGGATATGTAAAATATGGTTAATTGTATCCTCCACAATTCCTAATTCCTGAGGTGTTTATGCACTACCTCTGATGTTTATTTATTATTTATTTGTGTGTATATATATATATATATATATATATATATATATATATATATATTATATATTTTTTATTTTTTATTTTTTTTTTTGGGGGGGGGGGGGGCAGCCCTGGATGTTCTAAAACTTTACTTCCTCCCAAAATTGTGGAATACAATTGGTGCTGTACAAATTATAAGTATTTTAATCAACAGTTATCCAAAAGTCATACAGATTTGTAAATTGCTTATATTAAAAAAAATTAACAATACTTATAAGCTGCAGGAGGTGGTGTTTTCTCTCCAGTCTGACACAGTGCTCTCTGCTGCCACCTCTGTCCATATCAGGAACTGTCCAGAGCAGCAGCAAATTTCTATAGAAAAAGTTTCTTGCTTTGGACAGTTCCTGACATGGACAGAGGTGGCAGCAGAGAGCCAAACAAGTTGATTGAAAAACAACTTTTTTTTTTTTGCCTTCAAGTTTAAGAGAAGCCATTTATGACATAGTAATTCAGTCTGCAAAACCGAGAGAACCTGTAGTACTAAGATGCATTGCCAACTCACAAACTGAACTCTACTTCATCTGGGTATCTGAGTTCCTCTATGTGTATTAAGATGTAACAGTATATTGCACCTAATAGTTCTAATATGTCACATACAGAATGTGTTTGTTCATTATGCAAAAATTATCAGCAAATGTCCTAAGGGATGATAAACAGCAGACTCGGAAAACAATGTGTCCCCGTCTCCTGCCAGTAGGTGACATATCTGCCAGCACGTGTGAGGCAGCAACCACACAATAACCTGCCTGCTGTCCTCTCCTGCAGATACCGTTACAGCCATGATGGATTCTGGTCAATGAAGATCAGTGATCAATCCTTACGGAGTTGCTGGGGGATAAAATATAGGTCAGAATAAAGATTCTCACAGTCGATTAGCCAGATTTACTGGACAAATACACCAAACACTCAGATCTCCAAATTGTCTTGAAACTGTTGGAAAATTTTAAATTCTTTGCAGATGGTATCTGACTGTAGCCAAATCTATCCACATGTACCACATTATGACCAATCGGGGTGCTGCATGGGAAGCCCATCTGCTAACATAATCATTCTGGAAATGTATTCATTAGTCCTGTAAACTATCTAATTATCTATCTATCTATCTATCTATCTATCTATCTATCTATCTATCTATCTCCTATCTATCTATCTATCTATCTATCTATCTATCTATCTCCTATCTATCTATCTATCTATCTATCTCCTATCTATCTATCTATCTATCTATCTATCTCCTATCTATCTATCTATCTATCTATCTATCTATCTATCTCCTATCTATCTATCTATCTATCTCCTATCTATCTATCTATCTATCTATCTATCTATCTATCTATCTCCTATCTATCTATCTATCTATCTATCTCCTATCTATCTATCTATCTATCTATCTATCTATCTATCTATCTATCTATCTCCTATCTATCTATCTATCTATCTATCTCCTATCTATCTATCTCCTATCTATCTATCTATCTCCTATCTATCTCCTATCTATCTCCTATCTATCTATCTATCTATCTATCTATCTATCTATCTATCTATCTATCTATCTATCTCCTATCTATCTATCTATCTCCTATCTATCTATCTATCTATCTATCTATCTATCTATCTATCTATCTATCTATCCATCCCATGTAGGGTGAATTTATTAATATAGGTTGAATATAATAATCTCCACTCATACACCTCTCTCTGTCGCCCACGCTGCTATCGGTATCGTATCGCTCTGTCCCCGATGGGCTGCCACATCCAGGCTCTGGGTCCATGATGTAGAAGGCCCCCTCAGCCAATCAGTACCTGGGAGCTTCTGCAGCTTCTGTGACTTCTGATTGGCTGGGCAGGCCTGCAACATCACAACCCCCAAATCCAGAACAAGCCACACAGCAGGGATAGAGCGGTACAATACAAGGGGTGGCACAGGAGCCAGGAGGGGTGAGTATAGGTTTTTATTTTCATACAACCCCTCTCTGGGCATATAACTAAGAAGTCCTCTACTTAGACAACCCCTTTACCCTGATGGCTTGGACACAAATAGTCGACACTACCTATTTTAAATGTGGTGTCTTAAAAGGGTATTTTAATTTAGAGTATTATCCCCTACCCACAGGACCAATAGGACCCAGAGAACACAGGACAATTGTACATCTAGTAGAATAGAGCCCACCGTGTATGAACGACCTGAGGTCCATTCATTCTCTAAGGGGCTTCAGAAGATTGCTGAGCGCAGAGTTTGTCATCGTTTGATGCAATATATAGAGAATGAATGGCGCTCTGGCCGTGCAAACTCAATGCCACACTGTTCATTTGGAGGACTTGTGTCTTCTTCTCTTAGAATAGGTGGTGGTCCCAGCAGTTAGACCTTCACTATTGCCAGTTATCCTCTCGATAGGTGATAACTTTCTTAATGTCAATACCCTTTAAATATAATGTAATAAATTAATGTAATAAATTGCTTATTACTAGTATAAAAAAGCTCAGAAACAGATTATAGAAAAAAATATAAAAGGCTTCAAATAAAAAAGAAATCAGAGCTTTTTATTGCCAGGGAGAGTTACGATTTCAAAGAGCAATGGCTTTAACATTGTTGGTGTCTAATTTTTTTTCCTGCTAATTTATTATGGCGGCACAAAGGGAACTTATAGAAAGGCAATGAGGGAAGCACGAGTGTGTTTATAGGTAACAGTGAGATATCCTATCATTTGGGCCAGTTAGCTACAATTTAAGATAAAAATATCCCAGCCTACTAACCTGTACTTTCCTCTACACTGGCATTAGCCGCCAGTAAACAACTTAAGCCATTCATTTAGACGTTTTCCCTGGAAGAGTCCCGCTTTCTTTGTCTTTTATTGTGTACTATCATTATTCTGTAAAAAGGAACGAAAACTAAAGAGAAGAATAGATGAAACATCTGATTATTTTCTAGCTTTCTTGGTAAGAAGCTGCTTTTGATCTTGGTGGACTCTGGGGCCGCCATGCAGGAGTATAAAAAGAAAAATGTGGGCTGGTGACAATATGAAACCCCTCCGACCCCCTCCTCCGCTATCTGCAGTAGAGTCAATTATTACTTAACTGATAGGAAATGCAGCATTGGGTTTACAGGGGTTGTAAGAGATTAGGAAAATGGCGCAATAGTCTTTATATAAGCAGCCATTGACTTAAATGGGGCTGAATTGCATAACCAGACACGGTTTTTGTTGCTATTTTCATCAAGCAGTTTGGAAATACAATCACCTGTTGTTGTTGTTATTATTATTATTTTTTCATGTGCATCAGTGTATTCTTCCACACCTTTAATGAAGATTTTTATTAAGAAGGCCCCTTCACCAATCACAGCAAGGATTCTTTACTGTAAGAGCAGGAAGACTTTAGAAGGTTTCTATACAAATAATGGTCAGACTTCTTTATTATGGGAGCAATGATATCATAGAAGACGACGGGGGATATGGCAGGTGTATGCCAGGGAGAAGAGTTGAATATGCACCTTCTCCCTGGCATACGCCACTATCGCAAGTTTTGTAAATGTCCCCCTTTGACTTTAAAGCTATAATAGTATAGTCACCAAAAGAGAACCTGAATGTCTTTTTATAGTCACTAGATATCTCTGTATATGGAGCATTGTGGCGGAAAAGTGGCTCATACCCCAGGAAGGTGTTTACCTTGCTCTGGATGAACACTGCAGGATAATAGCTTTACAAAGTCTATTACTATGATAGTATATATATTCTGTTATGTCTTACCTATCTGTAGTCATTTCTAATGCTTCTTCTCTAGTCAGTGTCAGTGGTACAGAGCGGATCTCATAGTTACATGGTAAGATTTCCAGCTCTTTTCTGCTCCTGTTCGGTGCAGATCCATCAGGGGTTACTATCCCTATTTGTATTCTATTTCTAGTCTATGCCAAAATATAGAAGTGCTCCCTCCGTAACCTTTAGCCCAAACCCATTTACAGGAGCCCGGCTTCCCACATTATTTCCGTGACCTTTCGCTGTCACCGGCAGCACAGACGACTCGGCAGCCGGCACCATGAGCTTTTCCCTAGAACATTTATATTGTATTAAATGTTTTAGCGAATCCTTCTCTTCTCCCTCTTGATAACCTCCGCCATTTATTAATTTGAGAGTCCTAGTAGATCAATACATAATATACAGCATGCTGTGACATTTTCCCTTGTGTTTAATGCAAGCAAATGGGATTTTCTCATTGTGGATGAACTGTAGTTAAAATAAAGAGCGCTGCCCCATGACTTGGGGCTATGAAGCAGTCTGGAGGAGCTTAAAACAGATGGACTTTTTACTCTCTGTCATGTCTGTTCTATTACTTCTTTACACATAATTATCAACGGACAATATGCTACGAGCAAAAGCTTTAGGGACAGGGACAGGGTTCTCAGAATTCACTGGATTCAACAATCATGGAAGACAAATGTCTTCTTCTTCGGCGTGTGATATAATTGCATGCACCAATGGTCCCAGTTCTGATGGGATCACCTAGTAAACCCGTCCACAAAGGGGCGGGATTTGTGCTCATTTGCATTAAAATTGGATTTCTAGGGAATTCTGGGGCATTCCTGAGCAGAAAATTATAGCTTATGCAGCATGCTTAACGTATCCAACACATTTAGATTTAGATGCTCGCACCCCGGCAGTTAACCCTATAGATGCTGAATTCTGTGCGGTCGTAGCATCTATAGCGAGAACAAAGAGAGAAATCTATAGGGAGAACAGAAGCGAACACAGAGATATGACAACTGGAGGCTGGCTAAGTCCTAACTACAGAAGCTGAAAAGGCTCAATCCTAAGGCTGAGGATCACTACAATGCATGATACCTGTCTGTCATCAGGAATGAGATAGGGAAGTCCCCAAGGTGGCGCAGTAAAATAAGATGTAAAAGTACAGAAAACGCACACACAAATAAATAAAATATACATATAATCCTCATATCCTCCAATGCAAATAATAATTATTAAAAAAAAAAAAGTACACATATTTGATATTGCTGTGTCTGTATTGATGCTGGCAATACAATGATCACATGATTTAACCCTCACAGTCACCACAGATTATTCAAAATTAGAAAAAAGCTAATTTTCCTCTTTTTATGAAATGGGGGCATTTTCACACACACAAAAAAAAACTGTACTTATATTCACCAAAATTTACCACCAACCTTAAGTACAATATGCCAAGAAAAATTACTCGTTGGGGATAAGTTATAGCATGACAGAGCTAAATCCAGATTTGAAAAAAATTAACCCTGGGCATTAGAGGGGACCTTTAGATGCATCCAACCTACTGATATGTCCCTATTGTCCAGGGGACGTTGCAGAGGATGGTATATCTCTTATAGTATTTGTCTTACCTTCCACCTTGTCACCGTTCCAGTGCAGTTAGTCATTTGCTCCACGACCCGGTAAGACCTCTAGAAGCACTGGGTCACTCCATAGTGCCGAACTGCCCCCAGACGGCCCACCTCTTTCTAATGATAATGGAGCTGGCCTGTCGGGTGCTGGCTAGAACAGCGCTAAGAGGGCGGGCTGGATCAGCGCTCCTAATGGGTGCCCCAGTGCCAGATTGGTGCAGAGGAGGAAGGTAAGAGACATATTTTCCTTCTCGGTCTCCTGTGCCATAGGGACTTATCAGTAGGTTAGATTTGTCTAACCTGCTGATAGTTCTCCTATAAGGCCATTTTTGGCTCAGTCCTAAAAGGGTTAAAGCAGTTTCCCAGTTTGGACAACCCTTACTTGCTAGAAGGGTCCTTTGACAATTGAAGGATCACACAGGATCTCCTGCTGGGACTGGCAGCAATCAGTGATCGATGAGGAACCTGGCAGTAAATGTTACATTTCCCTGCAGCGCCACCACAGGTCAAAAGAGGCATTACATTCTGCTTATTACAACCAATGTGTGATGGATGGCTTCTTCATCTTGTAGAATGTGGCCTGACTAAAAACTAGGAAATGTTATAGTGAATATCGGGGAATATATATCTGTGTGTGGGCTTTTTTTTTTTTTTTTTTTTTTTTTTTTAGCCAAACCTACAATATCTTAACTTTTCTGTAAGATTGTGTCACAAGTTGGGAGAGACTGAGATTCTGACTTTTCCATCTCCCTTTACGTCTTGATTTTCCATGCATTTGATGTCCCCCATGCGTCTTACCCATTTCAGTATTTCCCCTGTGTTCCTCCTTTCCCTTTGTGTTCACATTTTCTATTTCAGGCTGACATTATAGAGGAAGACGAGATGAAATGAGCAGATCTCGGCACAGATGCCTTTGACTCTGGAGCCGCTCAGTGTTTTGTCACCATAAGGGTGAAACAGATCTCATCTACAGATGAAGGATTATTGTGCATTTTTTCAGATTCCGCACCCCCGTCGCTTAATATCAAGATTGTTTAGAACAACTCTCGCCATTCATTTGTTTGATAGTTACACGGAGCCGGCCTCCACAACCCCTCGTATGCGGAATTAGTTTTATGTGTTTAATAAATGCATCCGATAACGACATTCATATGGAAATGATGCCAATGGAAGCAACGTCTAGTAACAAGCCCGCATGATTACAATGTGTGAATAGTCAAAATTCCTTGTCTATCTATTTCTTTCGCACAGTAACCTTTTATTCTTCCACTGTGTGCCATGCAAAAGAAATATTGTTCAGTTTATCATTTACATTAATGGCGAAGTGTGTACAAGCCAGTGGAAATGTATGCAGAGAGTCCTCCGATGAGCAGTTCCCAGTTCTGCAGTCACAGCTGCTCAGATAATGACCAGTCAACCATTAGTTGTCTAGAGAGGATCTCATATTCCTAGCAATGAGCAGATTTATACAGTTTGATGCATCTACATGCGGCCTCTGACTTGGCACAGGCGACGTTATTACTTCTAGATGACATTAAACTGTTTACTAGACTTCCAGTCTCGGCCTGGATATACCTATAATTACTGGTTACAGAAGCACTAGCACAATATGCTAGAATGTGTAATCTGAAGATATAGATGGGGGCACGTCGCTCTACGTTAGATTAATCATGCATACCGGCATTATTTATAGATTTACATGATACCATCCGGCATAGAATATACACATACTGCAGATTGGCTCGGCACTCGGCACTGGTACAAATAACAATGTGAAATGAGCACATCCCTTATTACATCCCCTCATTGTCTGGAACTGACGGCCTGCCAGTCTGGCAATATGTATTATACTTTATATACTTCTCTTATATGTATTTTAGTAGCAGTGGAGAGAAGAAAAAAATACCTGTATAGGTATCCTTTAGATGAGCTGAAGCGCTTATCATGCGAAGGGAAGCGCTTCATATGATCGGCGCTCCGCTTATCAAGCCGCCGGGCTTCCCGCACTGCTCCGCTTCATGCTACTCCTCCCAGGATGTGGGAAAAAGCTGGATTCAATCCTGGGAAACTTCTAGTTTCCCAGGATTGGATCAAGCTTTTCCCTGGCACCCGGAGTGGTGCAGCAGAGAGCGGAGCAGTGCGGGAAGCCCGGCGGATTGATAAGCGGAGCGCCGATCAAACAAAGTGTACATAAGTACATAAATTAGAAATTACGCGTTTTTGGAGTTGCATCTCCCTTCATAAGATTGCATGCATCTAGGTTCGACCACTACTCATTCTACAACTAAGTGGCCGTGGTGCTGTTGACTACAACAGCCAATCATAGGGTTGTCCTAAAGAAGCCAAGCTGAACTGACGGGAGACAGAGCAGAACTACCACCCCCTTCTAGGGATCAGAGAGTCATGGCAGTCAGGTCCCTACACAGTAGACATTGGTTGTATCTCCTAGGACAATGACCCCAGTGTTCAGGATCAGAGACCACCTGAAATCTTACTGGGATCCCTCCTGGTCATGGAAGATGATTGCTTGTGGTTCGGTAATCTCTTACTTGTAGTTGCTCTATTTTACACAGTATGTGGAGTACCTGTACATGGATATTTTAGAGACTCTTTAACCATTTTAAATCCTATGATTATTTTACCTTTTGAATTTTCCCTTTCAGCCCGTTCTTCTCACACTAGGTGTTCTAATATTGAAAAGAGAATGTCCTGCTATTTAGCCCCGCTTACCATGGCAACTTGTTCTGGATCGGCAATAACATGGCAACTATAACAGTTCACCGGAGTTTAAGATGTAAGTTCTTACCATAGTAAATAATGAAGGATAATATTAACCAAAGGGTCTATTATTTACTGAAGTTGTTTCCATAATGAGATGAAAATTGTCGGCTTTATGTGAACAAGGTGACTCCATGCAGCATAATGCTACATTCACCTTGGGTGCTCGTATGGATTGTCCCATTGATGGCCATAATGTTAACCTCTAGTCCCAATAACACATTCCCTTACCTTAAGGGGTTGTCTAACTAATACAATCACTTTTGCAATGATGTTAGTAAGTAGAGTTATAGATGGCGCCCATCCAAGGAATTAATGGGCAGGTTGGGGTTCCAGAGTGAAAGACATTGACTTCTGGAAAAGCCATTGAATTCTCGGCCTACAGTTATCTCTTCCATTTACCCGATACACAGGAATGGAGAGGGAAGCTGGGAGGCAGGTCATTGCTAGACAGATAGCTGAAATCCAGCATGCTCGGCACTTCTCATCCTCAACATCATCTATATGGGGAGAATCGGGAGGCCCCTATACACATTAGTGAGTAGGCAGTCCTGCCTTCCTTTAAAGGCAAGGTCTCTGTGAGTGAAAGCCATAACTTTAGGGCTATGTTCACAAAACGTACTATTTTTGGAGGGGGGGGGGGGAAGTAATTCTTTTCTATTAAAACAACAGCCTTTTTTTTTTTTTTTAATACTGCAATGAAATGCGTTAAAGTTAATGGTTGTAGCTTTCACACAATGTATTTAACAATGGCCGTTATTTAGAGTGCCCCACCACCGCTGTTTTTTAATGCATTGTGTGTCAACAACGACCATTGTTCCATTGGCTTTAATGCATTTTATTACAGTATGAAAAGAACAACCATTGTTTTAATGGAAAACAAAGGCCGTTCTCTTTGAAATATATATATATATATATATATATATATATATATATATATATATATATATATATATACTGTATATATAACATTACGTGAACATAGCCTAAAATAGAAGTTTCATGTGTCACACAGACATGTGAAAGGTTTCAGTTGGTCAGGGGTCTGGTAGTCTAGACCCCCACTTATCACTTGCCAGAGCCAGGAGTAGTGTGCGGATGAGTGCTTCACTTCCAAGCTTTCCTGGACTTTTCCAGGAGTCAGATTCCATGGTATGCATCTCCGGGTGTGAGATGTACGGAGCAGCAAACCAGAGAGAAAAGATCTGCCGTGCACTGTGATTGTGGGGATCTGAGCCCCCAGCCTCGACCAATGAAAAACTTTTGCTACATTTGTGTGACATGGCAAAAGTTGTTGTTTTTCTAAGTGACACAAACACTTTAAATAGCTTAGATGATGATAGTTGGTTTGTGAGAGAGCATTATATAGATTGCGTGATTAGGAGGAGAAGACATCGGTTGCATATCTGCCCATTGTTGCCCTCTGAAGTAAGGTATGAATGGTTAGAGGTAATACATAGCCCGCTATTCACATTAACATAATTATAGGCTCAGCTCTGGGACTTGACTAAAAAAAAAAAAAAAAAACTCGTGAAAAAGAAAATTACATGTAATGGATAAAACAGGATGATAATGCAGCAATTTTGTTCTTTGCAACATTTTTCTTCTTATAAAATGCGGGAATATATTCATCTAGTCAGTCCGCGGCGTCAGGTATATTTTTGGCTTTTTAATGGGATGAGTTTTGTACTGAATATAAATGCTGAATAATTACTTGTATTCTAATGACTTGAACATTTAATAAAAGTAGATACTTTCCATTTTATATATTGACACATATATTTTTCACTCTTCTTTTCCCACCCGTAAGTGACTTTTTTTTTCCACGTAACACAGTGCTGTAAATGACTGCACATACATAATTATATCCCATTCTATTCATAAGAGCAGCAGAGATGAGTTTGTCATTAAATTGTTACTTCTCTGCACCGTGATAACAATCAAAAGAGTTCTCTGACGAGAGTAAGTGATGGCGTATTACCGGGATCAGTGGGTGTCCGACTGATGGGACCTCCACCGATCCCTAGAATGAAGGGGTCGTAAAGCTCGTAAATTACTGAGACTTGTTATAGTGTTCCCCTGCACTGCCATGTTCCTGGCCACCCACTGTGCAGGGAACGGCAACACAGCCACATTCAATTGAAGCTACTGTGTGTTGCAGTTGCCGGCACAGTGGGTGGTCGGAAGAGCTTCTGTGCACCAGAAAGACTGAAAGAACTCAATTAGTCCTTGGGATCGGCCAGGGTCCTGGAGGCTTAACCCCCCACCCAATAAAAATGTTATGGAAAGCCCTAACAATACGCCCTAATATTATCAGATTGGTATATATTCTCGCACTATGGGTTAATAGAGATGTAGCCTTCCTTGACTTTTTCATGGTTCACCCTAACCCTAAATGTCATGAAACCAGCTAAAAATAACACAAACATGATTTTACAATACACACTCAGGCAATGGTTATGTTATATGTGTCTATGTGTGGCCACCCAAGTGGTTGCACAGTCATTTGACAAAACTTTTAACATGTCATTGAGGCATATGAAATGTTTTCATCGATCAGATATCAGGGTGAAGTGCTCAGCTAAGCGCTTCACACTGTGGCCTGCTACTTTCCCTGTCTTGTTGCAGTAGATGGGTTCTTCAGAAAGTCTATGGAGGCCATCTCCTGCAATGAGATGGGAAGAGAAGCTAGCCGTAGAGTGAAGTGCTCAGCCGAGTGCTTCTCTTGGCTCATTCTAGTTTCCGATGGGAATCAAAACCTTGGCCGTCTCTATAAAATGTCAACAGTTTTGTGGAATTACAGAAATGACTTTACTATGTTTAAATATTTTGAGTTGAGTATGTTTGAATATTTTAGCAGATTTACTTGGATTCTGTAAGAACACTGACTGACTGACTGACTGACTGACTCCATGACGAGCTGAGATTTGACATTATGATGGACCCCAGTTGTTCAGCAAAAAATAACCCAATTTGACACTGATTCAGACACCATGACTTTCTCTTGATAATAATTATCATCTCAAATAAGTAATTACTAACAGAGATGACTAATAATAGGATTTTTAGTTGTGTCTATGGCATTGTTCACACAATGTTTTTTCCTCTCCGTTTTTGAAAAGTAAAAATGGCGTCCGACAGTGCAATAACACCTGCTGGTCCATTATTCCGGGTCAGGTGGATTGATCGCACTTTGTTTGTAAAAACGGTGAAAGGACAGAGAAAAATGAAAAAACTGTGTGTGACCAACTAAAAAATAACGTTCGCTGTTTGCAAAGATGTCCGAAAATAATTGTCAAGATCATTATTCTGATGTCCGTTATTTATTACACTGTGTGCACTGGACGTTCGTCATCCCATTGGCTTCAATGTATTCAATGTATAAGTCAATTAAATTGAGGCAAAAACTGACATATTTTTAAACAGAAAGGTATGAAATCGAAGTAAGCACAACGCAATAATAACCGCCAACGCTTAAAAAAAACAAAAAAAAACCCAATAGCTTTCTGTGGCGTTACAATCATCTACACGTTTCTACCATTTGTATGGTAATTTTTCCATTACAGCTTATCATTTTTAGAATTATGCAGATAAATAAGGCCATTTGTCTAGAATTTCCTGTCTGTAGGTGGAATTCGGAGTTAACATGAGTATGTGTCACGCTGTAAAACCCAGTGGGAAAATACAGATTGAAAGTGTTGCCATGTAAACAGCGCTTCCCAGAAGTCTCTTCTCCCAAATTTCAAGTCGCTTATTTGCATAATGTTATTTGCTTAGTTTTAGGATCTACTCAACTCTTTGCATTGTTTTGAACACAATGTCTCTATAGAAATCACATGCCAGTCAGAAATACTATAGTGTAGAGAGCTTGGGATGGGGCCACCTGGTATACTATAGGCTCCTTATGTGAGTATAACATCTGAATAATACGCCTTACCGCAAATGTAACAATTATACAAAGATATTAAAACGTATCTACTATTCTAAGGCTGAGTATCTACCATTCTAAGGCTGAGTATCTACCATTCTAAGGCTGGGTATCTGCTATTCTAAGGCTGGGTATCTACCATTCTAAGGCTGGGTATCTACCATTCTAAGGCTGAGTATCTGCTATTCTAAGGCTGAGTATCTGCTATTCTAAGGCTGGGTATCTGCTATTCTAAGGCTGAGTATCTGCTATTCTAAGGCTGGGTATCTGCTATTCTAAGGCTGAGTATCTGCTATTCTAAGGCTGAGTATCTGCTATTCTAAGGCTGAGTATCTGCTATTCTAAGGCTGGGTATCTACCATTCTAAGGCTGGGTATCTGCTATTCTAAGGCTGGGTATCTGCTATTCTAAGGCTGGGTATCTGCTATTCTAAGGCTGAGTATCTACCATTCTAAGGCTGGGTATCTGCTATTCTAAGGCTGGGTATCTACCATTCTAAGGCTGGGTATCTGCTATTCTAAGGCTGGGTATCTACCATTCTAAGGCTGGGTATCTGCTATTCTAAGGCTGGGTATCTGCCATTCTAAGGCTGGGTATCTGCCATTCTAAGGCTGAGTATCTGCTATTCTAAGGCTGGGTATCTGCCATTCTAAGTATCTGCCATTCCAAGGCTGGGTATCTACCATTATATCGCTGGGCATCTTCCATTCTAAGGCTGGGTTTATGTATCTCCGGTGATCCGAAATAGACAGGATTGGTTGGCAGATTTGACAAGTAGAATCTGTTGTTTCCAACTTCCTATCCATAGCCTGGAATGTGTAGAGATCTCATACAGAGACATACATGTACATCACTGTGATGATTACATCCCATCCAAAGGCTGATGAACATTTCCCTGCATTTACAAGGTGTCCAAATGTACTCTCTCTCTCTCTCTCTCTCTCTCCTATCTATCTTCTATCTTCTATCTATCTTTCTGTCTATCTTGTATCTCTTATCTCTCACTCTCTCTATTATCTATCTATCTATCTATCTATCTATCTATCTATCTATCTATCTATCTATCTATCTATCTATCTCCTATCTATCTATCTATCTATCTATCTCCTATCTATCTATCTATCTATCTCCTATCTGTCTATCTATCTATCTATCTATCTATCTATCTATCTATCTATCTCCTATCTATCTATCTCCTATCTATCTATCTATCTATCTATCTATCTATCTATCTATCTATCTCCTATCTATCTATCTATCTATCTATCTATCTATCTATCTATCTAATATCTCCTATCTATCTATCTATCTATCTTCTATCTATCTATCTATCTATCTATCTATCTCCTATCTCCTATCTCCTATCTATCTATCTATCTCCTATCTATCTATCTATCTATCTATCTATCTATCTATCTATCTATCTATCTATCTATCTCCTATCTATCTATCTATCTATCTATCTATCTATCTATCTATCTCCTATCTATCTATCTATCTATCTATCTATCTATCTATCTATCTCCTATCTATCTATCTATCTCCTATCTATCTATCTATCTATCTATCTATCTCCTATCTATCTCCTATCTATCTATCTATCTATCTCCTATCTATCTATCTATCTATCTATCTATCTATCTATCTATCTCCTATCTATCTATCTATCTATCTATCTATCTCCTATCTATCTATCTATCTATCTATCTATCTATCTATCTATCTATCTATCTATCCCTCTAACTATATATAAATATAAGATTTAGGCATATTTCTTTCGCCATTATAGACTAGTATTGGATGCATTTATTCAGTATGCTTCCTGATGTGCGCTCCACACAGAAAAATACTCAATCCTGTCAAATCAAATGGTTCCTTGACATCAACTGGGGAACGAGAGCATAAGTCTGATGTCTGATGAATAGCTACATGTGACCAGGACCCAAACATCAGCGCAACAGCCTGAGGAGCATGTCAGCAAGCCAGCTGCTCCTGACGGAAAATTGTTTTCTGTATCTAAGCATCTGGGTCCAGTGAATTGAATCCAAAATTGTAACTCAAGCAATTAATAATTATTATAGCCGCGTGTCCTAACTAATAACCTATACCACACACCACATCAGGATCTGTTTCTGTCCTCATTACCGAGAAGGCTTGGTTTTGCCATTAGGAGCACCTGATGGAATGAATGCAGCCTCTCTATGTTTTGCAGGTAAGGCTGTAGAGTTTAATTGATCTACACCTGTCATAATATTCACATGTGTCCCCGGCGTCAAAAGCTTTGCTTGTGGGCAAATAGATCTGAACAGCTGCTGTGCTTTATGGTAGCGAGTGTATGAAACATTCCATGTGAAATACTGAGACAAATCAGCGATGCAGAGGGCATGTTTAAAGCAAATCGGAAGGAAAAAAAAGCATAAAAACAAACACCGAGAAAAAAATGTGCTGTAAAGTACAGGAGTCGGGGAAAAGTTTTGTAACATATTTAAAATTTGGAGCCAAGGACATTTCTGGTGAAGCCTGTGCCAAAATCTGGGGGCACATATTTTTATTGATCTCCCCTTAAAATAAATAAATAAATAAAAATCATAGTGATCAGTCTGGTGGTACAATCATTCGTAAGAACAATCCCGTAAGACATTAATCAAACATACATGAATGGTCCCATGTGTATGGCACCCTAAGGACACCTTCCGGATATAAATATTGGGTTCTTTACTTGGATGGACAGGATCATATTTTCTATAACTCATAAAATTTTTATCTCATGTGAAATGTAAAAACATGTAAGACAAACAAAACAAAAAACACAACAATTTTTATTTTGTAACCATAAGGTGTGAATGGGATCTACGAGCACAAGTTCCTACCTGTATGCCAAATAGTACTTTTAATCATTGGCCATATAACCTGCATATCAAATGCTCCCTGATCAACAATGGATGGGCTATTTGGTGGGCACAGATGCTGATCGTCAATGATCGGGTCACTGTTTATAGATAAACAATAAAGTGAGGAACACCACCACCACAACTAATCAGGCATTGATGGCCTCTTGGGTACCATGGGTTTACTATTGGGATTCCATTGTCACACACTGTAAGACTATGTTCCCACACAGTATTTATGCTTAGTATTTTGCGCAGTATTTTTTTCAACCAATACCAGGAGTGGATGGAAAACACAGAAAGGTTATGTTCATAAACTGCTGAATTTTAGAGGATGGCCACCATTTAATGGCAAAAACAGCTGTTGTTTTGAAATAACGGCTGTTATTTGCCATTACATGGCCGCCATCCACTAAATATTGACAATGTGTGAGCATAGCCTTTCTGTGTTTTCAATCCACTCCTGGTTTTGGTTGAAAAAAAATAAAAAATAAAAAAAATACTGAGTAAAAATACTGTGTGGGAACATAGCCTAAGAAAATAACAATCCTGCAGCATTTTATATCACCCGGTATGTAAAGAAACTTCTTAGGCTTATATTTCCTGCACGCTTATATTTATGTATTTTTTCCTTTGTATTATATGTCGGCCAACTGCAGCTTGTTATCTTGTCAGATAAAACAGTCATTTTCTCATTTTCCTTTCCTCTTCTCCACAACTCTGTAATTCATATTTTTTCTCTCTTCCCAGTCTTTTTTTTTTCTTCCATTTATCGGCAACTCAGTTTATTGCTAAATTACATGGAAACCGACCGTTTCATCTGCCTAACAAATAATGTGTTACAATAGATTGTACATAACTCATGATATGTCAGGTTCCTAGGCTCAGCCTTAAAGAGCCACGTCGTATCACCAAAGGGAAGATAGCGGTTTTACACTGCATTTGGCGGTCGTCTTCTTGGTGGCATTTGCATACGGTTGTCGCCCTTTAATGTATGCCTTCATAGAAGCAATATAATTAGTGATTTTCAATTTAACTTCAAAATTGTCAAATTTCATTTTGATTACCTCATAATTACACTGCGGTTGCAAGCTGAAAACCATTTGGATTCCTGCACGCAACACGTCTGTGGGGTTTGATGGCGGCTAATGAAGCGTGCGAATTGAGAGGTGCTCAACCATTACTTTTACAGCACATCATTTCACAATATTAGAACTATGTGAGCTCGGCTCTATTACTAAGCACTCTTTAACAAATCTGAGATTTGAGGTTCTCTAATGAATTTGTCAGCAAGTGCACAATAATGCGCGGGTTTACTTTAATTTCCAGAGGAAACTGTTCAGCAGTCAATCTAAAAACAATGACAATTTTGCAGAGAAAAATGGAAATTAAAACCAAAGACTTTGATCAGATAAAGAAGCCAAGGGTAATGATTCCAACTAGTCATGTGCAAAACTCCTGAAATTCATTTCTGGACATTTGTTTCATTCAATGGACGTTGCAGAGTCAGCCTACATTTTCTGGGCCAGGTGCAGAACGTGAGTGTAAGAAGGTAAGGGGCAATGTACATCATGACAAATGTCCTCTGGTCCATACAGTCAGAAAGGATACACAACACATTAAAGAGGTTGCCCAGGGAAAATTAACTTGTCCCCTGTCCACGGGATAGAGGACAAGTAAGAGATTTCTGGGGGTATGATCTCCGTACCCCTGCTAATCTCAGTAGAGTCCCCGGTTTCTTTGTTATGAAGAGAGACACGGGTACGGCACATATCTTGTGGCTCTATTGCTATGGAGCTAACAGAAAGGGCAGAGTAGGCGTTCTTCCAGCTTACTCAGCTCTCTACAGCAGCTCCATAGGAATGAATAGAGCCGTGGGAAGAAGCCAGGTCCAGATACAGAGAACGGCGGTGGGTATGGAGGTCAGGCAAGTTAACATTTCCCCAGACAACCTCTTTAATGCTTACTTTAGTGGAGCCACGGTTTAAAATAATACTAGACTAGGATACCCTGAAAACCGTGTACTAAGCAGGGGGCATACACTGCAAGCCTCCTGCTCATTGCACAATTGCTTACGTCCAGGTGGCACACTTTTACAAGAGTCCCTGCTCCTCAACAGATTTCCCAAAGGGAATTATTAAAAAAAAAAAAAAAAATCATGTTCAGATGAATCTGAATATTTTGTAAGATTCTAAAAAGAAAAAAAGATTAAAAAGATCAGTTCAGAATGAATTCACTTATCAGTAATTCAAACATTGACTTGTTATTTGTTTCTTTTAATAATACTCTGATTCTCATCAGATTCAAAGCATATCCTCTTAAAGGGATTATCTGCTCTGGACAATTACTTTTTATTATAAGATTTGACCTAAAATGAGCTAATTTTAGGTTTCATCGCTGCTGGGATCCCCAGTGATCATTTGTAATTGGTAACAGAACTAACAGCATGTGTCTCATCTCCCTATACTGCTCCCAAAGGGCAAAATGGAGCATTGCACAATTTCCATTAATATTCGAGGGCTGGTTGTATAATGTACAGGTAAAATGTTGGGCTGAGACCTTCAGTGTGAGATACCATCTGCTTTTACTCCTGAAATGGGTAGACTATGGGTATCCATAACCAAACAATCTCATCAACCAAAAAAGTTATGGGTTATGGGTCAAATATTATCCTAAATAATTTCTAACCTGGTAGATTAGTCACGGTTGTTTGTTTTGAACCATCGCTATTTGTTAGTAGGATCCAATGACAAGAGGGGGATAAAAAACTACTACTATATGGTTCAAGCCGCAAATGTGATTGAGCAGCGATCTTGCAGGTTGGCACTCATATACAAATCTTTTACACAACTCAGTAATTTTGAGGGAGGACTACACAATTGCTAGATTTTCTTGTAGACCTTTGGTGCCATCACTTGTTGGCTGCAGGTAGGTCTGCAGCAGGCAAGCACTGATTGGCTGATAGCTGGCCGTATTACACAGAGCCCATGAAATAGGATACTAGGTGTTCATTTTTTTCAATTTTTCTGCAGTAGCCCAACAGGGGAAATTAAGTGTTACACAGTGCTTATTCAAATAAATGGAAGTTCTATGTAATGCAGGCAGGACTGGTCCTTCAGAGTTAAAGGGGCTCTTAGTATCTACTCTCCACTCTGCCAAAGAGATGAGGATCTTGAACAGAGGACCCAGATTTTTTTCGTCTGGATTCTCAATCAATTGTATCATGTCACTGATTTACCCTTTGGTTTACAGTACTTTGGCCTAATATATTATTTACATTTCTGAAAATTACATCACAAGCAAATATTGTAATGATGCCATTAGCTTTACCCCATTTAATTTCCAAACACGTTCCTAGGAACTCAAGCAGTGGGGAACATTCAAAATAGTTGATAAATAGAATAAATTTTCACATAAACAAGAGACATTTCTAGCTGCAGTTTAATGGGTAGTAGAGACATGGATATTTATGGAGGACCATTGGCCTGGAATGGCAGCCTAAAATGCCCTGAGACCAGCATCTGCTAAGATCAGATGGAATGAGATCAAATCTTGGTTTTTGTGCCAAGTCCTGGAATGGCTTGCAGTTCTCTGCCAAAATATTCTAGTTTATTTTGTTGAATACATTTAATCAGATATTAATTTGTTGGTTAATCCGTTTCGTTTCGTCGTCCGGCGCTGTTATATTTTGTAACCAGTTTATTGAACAATTTATAGAATTTGTCACTGTCTGGGTTTTAATGGCTGTTAAATAAAATGGGTAATGTCTTCCACCATGTGCCAAGTCTCCGAATCCCTACATAATAATATCACCTGCATAAAATAATTTACCAGATTACGTGTGACAAATGCTTTGAAACTTAGGTTACCCGTCTCAAAGTCATTTCTAATGAACAATGGTATCTCTTTTACGTTTCCTTCCATTGATTAATATTTAGAAGTGTGATGCCCTGTAACAAATTTAATTAAGATACGATGACCTCCAGTGTGGCCCGCTCCGGCTATCAGCCCAGCGTTATTATGTAATTAGGGGAAATTAATGATTTCTTCTGGTTTAGGGAAAACAAGAACACCAGGAGACACAAACATTTTGTAAAATACTTTACACCAAAACTTTCATGAATATCAATGTGTGGCGTTCTTGTGGGACTCAATAAAGGGCAAAGAGAAAGACATAAAAGAAGAGAATTCATGTTGTCTTCTGTTATCGTGAATTCAGAATCAGATTTTACTAATTTCATATCCCTATATGTAAAAAGTTACTTTAATATATACAGTATCTTACAAAGTACAGCTACTAGCGCCAACCCTTGTCCTCAGGCTATGTGTGGTATTACAGCTCAGCTCCATTCACTTCAATGAGAGAGAGCAGTGGGTACTATACCTGAGGGCAAGAGTAGAAAGTGAAACATTTTGTTAAAGCCCTTAAAGATGTTGACATTTAATGGAGCATAGAAAGCAGGTGTATGGGGTTAGGTCTGAAGAGCTGGCAATTGTCCGTCCGAAAGCTATCTAATCTCTAGGCTAGCCTATTACTCCAATAGGGTTGAGATACCCTGTCTGGGGCCGGGTCTGGAATAATAATTGTATATAGGCATTTGGCCAACAGCGGTCTAGTATTTATAGCCAGTCTAATGCTCAGATCACAGAACCAGGTGGACCTGATAATGCGAGGGTAATATATATGTATTATCCCTATAGTTATAAGAAAAGAATACAAATTTGAATGATCCCTTTCACTTTATGTTGTTATTTGACATAAACAATAGTTCTGTAGACGAATACATTCAAAACAAAAACCAAAACCTCAATGTAACAAAGTGGAAATTTTAACAGAACCTAAATTATATTTGTATTTGCTATAATAAATGTCAGAGATCTAATGAACACACATGAACATGTATTTATGTTGTTTGTATGTGTAAATTAATTCATCAAGATTAATGTTTAATAAATTCAATATAATAACAAAGAGATTTTTTTCATGTTTTATATAAAAAAAAAAGTTAAAGGAAAAATACAGCAGCTTATCTTTGGCAGTCCTTGAAAGCCATTGACCTGATGAAGGTCTCCCGGAGAACCAAATTATTGACTCGCGAGCATGGAGACAGTGTTTCTGTTGTTGTTGATTTGTGAGTTGTAAGCCTTTTTACAACTCCACATAAATCAGCCTTGTCCTACTGCAGTTCCCAAGAGAGTCTCGAAAAAAACAAGAAATCCATGGCAATACATTACCATCCATACTGTTTGCTCCTTTTTTTGACACACACTGGCAATGTAATTAGCTAATTCCATGCTATTTACAGAAATGTTATCACTCTTGCCAACAGTTTAGACGTTAGCATCTTCCTCTCTCGTGTGGAGACGAACAAACAAACAAACACACGACCAATCATTTATAACAATCAGTTTGAAAACAAAAACAAAAAGCTTCAAAATTTACGGAAATATATGTATATATTTACTAATAAACAATAAATATTTTCCTCTACCCCCATTTTATGCTTGATTATACGACCGGCCATGTTGTGTATGAAATATTTTACGATTCCTCATAAAAGATTCTTTTTCATCCCATCTATAAAGGCCTCAGGTGACTGATAAAACAGCAAGATCTTATAAAACGCTATTTAAATATCCACAGGACAAGAACACAGCTGTTAAATCCTTCTAACTTTTCCATTGCCTTCTGTATGTTTGGAGGCTAAGAAGGACTCCGCTGCCCTTATTGGTCCGTTCTTTCCACTCATTCATATTGCGTTCGGAACATTTATATAGCAGCTGCTTTTTACAACTGAAGGCACAATTGTTAAGACTTCAACAACAGCACTCATGATCCACAAAGCCCGCGTAACAAATAGAAACCCTCGGCTGCTATATTCGTACTAAAATTAGGAGTCTATTTAGTTATAGGCTAACTAACATCCAAACAATTGTGTGTTCCCTGATGTGGAAAGCCTCATGTAGAATGATGTCTTGTACCCAGGTTTAAAGGGAATCTTTTATCAGAAGATTATAATATTTTCGTTTAAATATCTTAAGAAAATAATTGTTGGTTAAGCCCTTAACGTCAGCCATATAGCTACATATATTCCTGCTGCACATATCCGGTGCCACAGGAACGTATATTAACGTTCCTGACAGTGAAGTGGTTTTAATGTGTGCAGGGCCGTTTTAACGTTCCCAGACCTGGGCATAATGGGCAGTCACGGTCCTGCAGCTGCCTGTCATTAACCCCCTTAAACGCCGCGATGCACAGAGATTGCAGCATTTAGGGTAGTTACTGACAGGAGAAGGACCTGTCACTGACTGATCGTAACCCACGCAGCATGGCTGCAGGGTTCCCAAACACTTGTACCAGCAGGTGGGGGTAAGTCACTTACCTTCGTCCTTTTGGATCTTCGATTTGTAGATAGAGTCTGCTCTCAGGCAGGCTCTAGGTACAGATCGCCGATAATACTGATGAATGCTATGCTATGGCACAGCAATCATCAGTATATGCAATCAGAGCATTACACATATAACTCCCCTAAGAGACTTATATATGCAATACAAAAAGCTTTAAAAAAAATAAATACATTTTAAGGCTGGGTTCACACTACGTATATTTCAGTCAGTATTGTGGTCCTCATATTACAACCAAAACCAGGAATGGATTAAAAACACAGAAAGGCTTTGTCCACAAAATGTTGAAATTGAGTGGATGGCCGCCATATAACAGTAAATAACGGCCATTATTTCAAGATAACAGTCGTTGTTTTAAAATAACAGCAAATATTTGCCATTATATGGCAGCCATCCACTCAATTACACCATTGTGTGAACAGAGCCTTTCTGTGTTTTCAATCCACTCCTGGTTTTGGTTGCAACATGAGGACCACAATACTGACTGAAATATACGTAGTGTGAACCCAGCCTAAAACATATTTAAAAAAAAAACCCTACCAAAAACGTCCCAAAACATTTATTACCTCCTTTCCCATTATACAAATAAAAATATAAACATTATATATCGTAGCATGCAGAATTGTCCGATGTATTAAAATATAACAATATTGTTTCCGCACAGTAAACAACAAAAATGAAAAGCGGGGGGAAAAAACAGCAGAATAGCTGATTTAAAAAAAAAAAAAAAAAAAAAAAAATATATATATATATATATATATATATATATATATATATATATATAGTAGAATTTTCTTAAATAAAAAACAATAAAATTTTTTGTCTTACACCAATATAACAATAAAACTAGAGATCATGGCGCAATATACTTTCATCCTAAATTTGTTTACATAAACTAAATGATAATGCGCCCATTTTAGTGGTGGCTGAGCAATTTACCCCAAAATATTACACAGCTTTAATGCAAAAAAAAAAACTAAACTATTTTGTGAGTTTTTTTTTTTTTTTAATGTTTTAGGGCGCTTAAGTCAACTGTTTAACTGAAGAAGTGAAGTGTTAAACACGTTTTACCGCTGAGTGGATTTTATTAATAGTAGCATTTCATACCGTTATATTAATTCTGACAAAGCTTGGGTAGGCCGCATAAAATTTCCCTTAATGATGCAACATATATTATTGGCATAAAAATCACTGGAGTGAAAAACTGAAATTGACGAGCAATGGCACTTAAATATCATGAAAAGGTTATCTAAAATAAAGAGCAATAACATGTAATGTAGCCGTAATGACAAGGAAGGGACTCACCCTGACAAGCCTGTCCTTCCAGCACATATAATTGTTAAATAATTTGCCGTTCCTGCGAGATGACATATAGCGAGTTCAGTAGCACATGGACAAGTCGGCATTCTTTCTCTGCGCTAGGTAATTAATCTAAAGCAGCTATCTCTATAGTTCGTCCTCAATGATCCTTAAAGGTAATGATTAGAATATTTGATTCTCAAATCCATCACACTATGATATTTCTAAGAAACGCATTATAGGCGGCCTCGCTATATACGAACTGTTCTAGGAAATTAGAGGAATGCCGACTTTTAGAGTTCCCAAGTGGAATGTACATAAGGAGCACATTCTGGTATGTTCTCGAAAGAAATGTGCCGTGGTTCCAAATCAACATTGGGCATTGTATTTACTTTTCATTGTATTCATTCGGCTATGTTCACACAATGTTATTTCGGAGTAAAGAACGGATGCTGGTTGCAATGGAATCAGCGTCCGTTCTTTACTGCAGGGGCGGCATTGCCTTTAAGTCAAAGCAAAGCCGCTCTCTGTGTTCACACATTATGTAAAGGGGTTATCCAGAGCTACAAAAACATGGCCACTTTTCCACCTCTCTTGTCTCCAGATTGGGTGGGGTTTCAAATTGAAGTAAATGGAGCTTAATTGCAAACCACACCTGAACCAGAGACAAGAGAAGGGGGAAAATGGCCATGTTTTTGTAGCACTGGATAACTCCTTTAACGCCTGTTCTTTACAACGGGCATTAAAATAATGTATCTGCCTATTATTTCCGCTGTCCAGTCAACAGTGTTCGTAAATAACAGCTGTTTACTAGTGATGAGCGAATACTGTTAGATCGAATAGATATTTGATCGAATAGTAAGGTATTCAACATATCAAATATTATCGAATAGTTTGCCGAATATTCGATAAATATTCGATAAGCGTTCAAATCCCCCAGCTTCCTGTTTTTACCTCCAAGTGGTTGAATAGATGTTTTTCAATAATCGAATACTTGTTCCCATAGACTTTAATGGGATCGAATATTCGGGAGATATTTGTACGAATATCGAATATTTCACTATTCGCTCATCACTACTGTTTACACAATGTAATGTGCGGCAGCGGCACCTTACATTGAAGTGAATGGTTAATTACTTTGCAGGCACAACCAATGGTGCCTGCAAATTAATAGTAAAAAAGAGAACGCTCCTGGTTCCAAGTGTGAACATAGCCTTTTTTTCCCCCAAATTATACAATAGACAGTTACTAAATTATATTGTAGTTTTTTATGTTTGATTATAAATGTAAAGTGTGCTCATGTAAGAAATTCTGTTTGTCCATGTGACGCAACTGATCTCTATATAGTCAAGATTTATAACTTAAAAGGGGTCTCCCCATCTGGGACACTGGTATAGCCACAAGATATAAGCATCCTCTACATTGGATCCCTAAACTGGGACCCGCATCAAGACCTCTTGGCCATAATCGGGAAGCCAAAAACAACTAAAACATTAAGTACTAAGATAAATAAAACAAACACAAAAAACATCTTGATGATAAATATCCTAATTTTCTTGTCCCCATATAGACATATGCAAACTATCTCTCTGTTGTCACTGACTAGAGGTAGCTATCCTGTAAGTCACTGTCACTTGACTACAAAGTAATGGCCGCTCAATTAAAATGATTCCGATGGGCAGGAGGAGGCTCGGATTATTCTTTAAGTTATGAGACAATCATTTATTTACAGAAATTAAGCTCAAACTTGTAGAAATCAAATAATCCAGATGCATTTTTAACAATACAACATCTGAAGTGGAAAAGTAAATGCTTATATGCCAAATCCGTTCTTGGGCATCTTGTACCTCTGAGGCTGCTAAGTGCAGCCGATAGACACAGATGAACTCGCAGATTCCTCTCCGAGGAGGTACACTTGTCTGCTTTATTGTCAACACACAAAAATATAGAAAGGGAAAGAGTAGATAAAAAGTGACAAACACCATAAAAATAAAAAATGCAACTAACACTGAAAAGATTGCACTGTACACCATTCTAAATGCTCCGACAGTAATGCGCATTTCCAAATTCATGAGTCATTAAAAGGCTCACAAATCAGAGAAATATAAAACGACTCAATAAAGAGTGTAAAATGGGCTGGATGACATTGTCTTCATTACAATTAGGACATTTGTGTATAATTTATTACTGTCTACATTCATATATATAGGTAACCACAGGGCACATTGTAATGTACACACTATGACATCAAGTCTATTACACTCATGGGCGTCCTAATAAATTGTTCCATTTTGTTGATGCTTTTTCAGGCTCAGAGTACCTTCCCACATAGTCTGCTGCAGATTAAATGAATGGGAACATAGCCTTAAGGTTCAATAATCACATTCTTCAGGTCAGGTTCAGGCTACTTTTTCTGAACAGCAGCCACTACAGGAGAAATGCGGTATTACATCCTAACCGTTCAAAGTAGAAAAAAATCTTCTAAAAAGATCGGTTCTTTCTCTGGAAGAAGGTGGTTACATTTTTCTACACATTTAAGATCACAAAAGGTCTCAGTCCTGAGGCCCACAGCAATTGCCTTATACCGTAGCTTGGAGAAGCTCTCAGGACTAAGGCTCCTAAGACTAACAAAATTTGAACAAAATGTGATTTGTGCCCAATCAACCCATTCATCTCTACTTAAGTCCACAGTGCTGCAAGAACCCATTGGTAACCACTGGTGCCACTAGATTATACAGTTGACCTTGTGTTGCACCATGAAGCTACTGTATGTCCCCACACTGTTTTTTCCTGTCTGTTTATATATTATTTTTAAAAGAACCTTCCTTATTTCGCCGTTTGGCCGCCTGTCAGTGCAATGACGACTGTTGGTATATTATTCCAGTTTAGGTAGACTGATTGTCCTTTTGGTTTCTCTTTTATTGAAAAGTCCATTGAATTATATAGTAAGGACTATAAGTAATATACTGTGCAAATGACGTCCATTATTCCATAGACTTCAATGCAATTCATTGAAGTCAATTCAAATGATTAAAATAATCGATTTTTTTAAACAAAAAATGGACACCTTTCTTTCTTTCTTTCTTTCTTTCTTTTTCTTTCTTTCTTTCTCTTTTTCTTCATAGCCTAAGTGTGTGTTATCCTTAGTCTCTGACTACCATTCACACACCACAGTCATCTTGGTCGATATATGTATATTTGCTATTTCTTGGTCTTATGACTTTTTCCCTTTTGCTGTCCTGATGGAGGCCGGTGTGCTTATCTTAGCCTCCCGGTTGCCCCGCCAAGTCATTTGCTGGAAATGAAAACCAGTTTATTCCTCTAAAACAATGGTTTCTGGAACAAAATAAGTATACATGTCCTATCACACAAAATTGACACCGCAGTTACAGATTATACGTTTCCTCACTGGTAAAGCGTCACTTTTCCCTTTAGATAATAGGGGGGAAATGCTCTGTTGCTCTTTACAAGGAATCAAATGTACTACAGAAATTACTTACAAGCCGAGCGAAAGTTGGAAGACAAAATAATGTTTCTTATATATTATGAGGAACATATAAACAGGAAGCCTTAAGATTTAGCACCATAGACAAGTAACCAGACACTGGAATTAGAATTGTGTTGTCACAGGGAAATCACAGCAAAACAGCTCAATGCCAGAATAAGGTAAAATTAGCCATAAATTACCAATAAAAACCAGTATAACATCCTGTATAATCCAAACAGTTACATATAGTCCACAGAAACTAATGATTGACTATGAGCCAGTAATTGGGAATGGCACTAAGACTTATGGGAAATCCCTTTAAGATGTTTATATACCCTAAAACAGTGGATAAAGGGGGGCTATTTTATTAGAACGACCCCTTGCATAAATGAGGGCATCCTGAATGTAAATATTCTATGCAGCTTTCATCAATGGCTTATTGGCTCACATGGAATGGGTTGGCTCTATAACTGCCCCATTCTGTTTTATGGTAACTCCCAACTCCTAGGAAATTCAAGGAGATTGCTTTATTTTCAATGCTCCAGAATACAGGCTAAAGTGCCAAACCTATAGACTAAACCAACCTTAAAGGGAAAATGCCATCTCTTTCATGATGCCTGAACCACAGGTCATCAGGGTGGGCTCTGGAGGCTTCTACTTTCCCCCTGGGTCTTCATTAATAGATCCCTCCCTCAATATCCAAACAGGGAGAAATCTATCAATCAAGGCTTACTGGGCCAGGAAAAGCCTTCGAGGATATCCCCGATGACCTATGGATCACACAGCATAAAAGTAATAACATTTTACCTGTTAAAAATGCATCAATCGTTGACTGAGCTAAGCCTGACCTGTAACACTAGAGAGAAGACAAGAGTTTATGGAAGACAGCAGCCATTTTTTTCTTACTCTCATTCAACCCTTTCAAGCTGGGATCTGCTATATTTGTGAATCTACTTCGGGCATTGCTGTATAAAAGTCAAAACTTTCCTTTAAGACGGACAGATTATCCGGATGACATCATGATTAGGAAACAAAGCCAAGAAATTCAGACAGTGAAACAGGTTAAGGAACATATTTAATTGAATGTCTATTTCCTGTAGAATTCTAATGATGAGTTTAGCATCGACTTCCCTGGAGGAAACATTCAAATTACTTCAGGTCAATGCCATCAAATTTCCCATGTAGATACAGCCTTCGCCACCTTGGGATGAGGCAAGAGGGAGCAGGAGATCAAATGTAAGTAACACAAAGTCAAAAGTCCATTGGAACAGCTGCTCGGATTTCAAAGCGATGACTGAAGAGCTACAGTTTTATTCATGCTGATTAAGATATTAATATTCTGCATTGCTTCATGAAAACAGCATCTGTCCTACTTTAGCTCACCTCCTAGAGTACTACGCAGGAATATTTCCAATCCACAGCAGCAATCTTCAGGTCTGAGATGCAATTACGCACCGGTAATGAATTCCTAATGATTTCGATTCTTGATTTGAAAAGTACCTCTTTTTTTTTCATCCTTGACAAATGCCAATTTATGACAATGAAATGGCCTATTCTTATAAATCCAGTATTCTATTAAACAGTATTGATGCAGGTTTATTTATTGCTACATAATCAGATATTGGGAAACACTCAAAAATATAAGATGTCAATGTGAATGCGGTTGACCTTATTATCCACCATTCACATATCTCATTCTATTGGGTACAAGGTCTTTGCACTAGAAACTTGTTCGTCATCCAAAGTCGTCACAGTTTCCTGCTAAACAGTAGGTTGTATTATTATAACACTTGTATATAAAATATCGAAGACATGAAGGTCGTTGGAAATATATGCTATACATTTTTGGAGTTTCAAAAGAAAGCTTTTGTTGAAGGTTGAAGTTCTCATAGATCACTATGATGAAATATGTTGGAAATCATCCAAAACTGTTATCCAGGCTAGCCTTGATCCCTTATCCTACAAATCCTACAGTGAAACCTTTTTGAGACGACCACCCAAAATGGCTTTGAAAAGTGGTCTTCTATAGGGGTGGTCTTCTCAAAGAAAATGGCTCTTATGCATAATGTATGGTGGGCTGAAAATCCACTTCACTAAATTTGATCAAAACATGGGGGTAGAGGAGTTGTAGAGAGGTTTAACTCTATTACAGTTAATGTCTTCAAGGGCTTTCCATGTCAGCTTCCTTATGGTAATGTCAATCAAAGATGAGGATGGATCACATTATCCCTGTCCAGGTGGTTCAAAGTGTGCACAGGGTAACCACCATTGAAAGAAAGCTCAGTATTTCAATGTCTCAAAATGGATCTCATGAAGAGAGTCTTACAATCCTGAAATCAGTTTGAAGTGCTTCTCTAAGACATTACAAATATGCAAAAAAGAGCCTGCGGAGCCTAATTTGAGAGTCTCGAAACACAGGACTAGCCAGATATCCCTCTGGGAAGGACCCAGCCGAGGGGCGGCTCCTGTAGGGAAACCACCAAAACCACCATATTAAGTGGCCCTATAAGTCAATGTAATGACACTGGAAAAACCAAGGCCAGGTATCCATCGTTAAGACATTGAAGTTCGCTGTCTTTCTTCAGTTTCTGACACGATTGCCACCCACCACTAGTAGAGGAGCAATAACCTATGTGCTTATTCCACATCGGCAGAAGATGACTGCATTTCCAGCTACTAATATGCAGTACCTTAAATTATGGTTCACACTGTGTGGTGGGCTGTGCATTTGTTTTTACATCTTTTACAGTGTCCAAGAAGCGCAGAATGTTATTGTTCTATGAGGAACAAGGTCCATGCTTCTACCTCCAAGACCTCGGCCCAACATCTTTCCCTTAAAAGCCTGATGAAGGATTAGATAGCCCTGTATCATTGCTGTAGAAATTTATTAATCAACTAACAGCGACCAATGTTCTAGATGAAAAATGTTGCAACCAAATCGCTTCCAGGCTTACCACTGATCGGAAGTGTAGTTCCATTTTATTTATTTTATTTTTTGCATTTACTCTATTTAGGTGAATGTGGCGTATGATGTCAAGTAGACCTACGGGGGAAACCTGTTGGATTGAAGGTGGGGTTATCCATCCCTGACTAAAAATATACCTGAAACACCAAAGAAATATAATGTTACCTGCTGGTGGAGCTAATGTGCCAACTTGTATGTGCCAAAAATGACTGCTTTTAGACCCTAAGAATAAAAAAAAAAACCTTGAAGAATAATTGCACTCACCAGTGGGAACTGCAGCCAACATTTATTGAATTAAAAGGTCATAGGATACAGACATGGGTGAAGGCCATTTCGCTATTCATAGCGAAATGACTGAGTAGCAAAATGGCCATCGCCCATGTCTGTATGCTTAAATCCAATAAATGTTTGCTGCAGTTCACACTGGTGCAAGTGCTGCAAATCATTCTACAAGGGTCATTGTTACAAGAGACTGCTCATGCCAGACTTGTAGGGCACCACAGTATGGGATCTGTGGAGTCCTGAGTGCTGCGTCTTCTCCTGTTCAGGTAGTGCCATCCTGATTTTACTTCATTTATATAAAAAATAAAAACCTTAACTATGTGAACCCCTATCTTGTGGCCTCATGATGCCCTGTATGTATCTATTATTAGATGAATAGGCAAAATATTACGGCAATTGACAGCCTCAAGCAACAAAAGCAAAGCAGTGGTACAGTCACATTGTAAAAAATCAATACAAATAGTTTCAATTCGAGATAAAGGAAAAGGTAACACAGCGATATTTGGTTGCTTATGAGTTACAGTAAAATCCTGACTTTACCACAACCATAATGCAATCACAATGTTTCCCCATGGAAAGCAAGTGATGGATGATCTTGTAAGCACTGTGGTATAGAACCATTACTGGTATGACCTGATGTAACCTTTCCTATATAAAAAGTAAAATAAATATTAATATACAGTTAATTAATCGGGGAGCCAGGCTGAACGGACTAGGACATTTAGCTAATATGCGGCACGATGAGACCTACAACAAGAAATATTCGGCTGCTCTCAGAATTGTCTTTTGCTCAGCTTGTTCCGTTACACTCTCTGCACCTGTCAAAATACCTTCTCATCTTTTCTTAGGACTTTAATGAAAATCATATCTTTCAGGCAACATTGATTCAACATAATTGGCACAGGGGTGATAGTGAGTCGCTCATCATTCCAAATGATTTGGCAATCAATTGCACTTAAACTAGCATTGTCACTGACACATTTTTGTGTTTGCTCAATGTGAAAATATTTGCTTTGCAATAATACAAGTTATGGCTCAATAACACTTAGACTGTGTCCACATTGTGGTGTCGAACATAAGAACAAGATGACGTGGAGCAAGTAATATAGGAATCTAAGCCTGCTGTAATCTACACGTTTTTGTTCTTTTGAAATGGAAAAAGCCCCCTTCATAATAACCAACAGTGGGGCCAAAAAACGGGAGCCCCATTACCTTAAAGGAGACAAACCTCGTAACCTAGTCAAGTCGGCTCATCTTAATACGTTCTGCTATGCAGACAGCACCAGAGACAGCATGTAGATAGTTATGCCTGATGTGGTCACTGCTATAGAGGTGAATTCACATGGCACATGCTGCATCACCATCACAATGAAATCCGAGTCACAATACATTAATTGAAATTTCAGCATGAAACAATGTATTTTGGGGTCTCTAATTTCCCTTTGAGGTTCCAGAGACCCTAAAACACATTATATTATCCTGAGACTTAATTTTTTTTTTTATTTTTTTTTAGAATTCCAATTTCCTTGTGGTTGTGGGTTGTACTGCTGATTTGTATCAACCAGGTACGGCCACGAGACAATAAATGAAGCCAACTACTTCCAGCCACGTTCACAGAGAAGATTCAGCTGTTGCAGACCTGTAGAACAACGTATAGGTGGGAGTGTTGGGTGGTGGCACCCCACGGCTCAGCTATTGCCTATCTGAGCATGAGGCCAACCATTTGTGCCTAAAAACCTCATTTAAAGTCTTTCATCCACAATAAGACCATTCCATAAATTAATAAATTGATGTTTATACATTGACAGTTTTGTCTTTTTATTCCTTGTTGTTTATCATTTTATTAAACTCATTTAATTTTTACAGACATAGTCCTTATGTTTTAGTTGGGTTCTTTGACCTTTATCGTCAATGCCACATTTATTGCAATTATTTTTCTTTCCACTCTTTGCTCCCCATTGTCTCGCGTTTGCACCCACTTTATTCCTTTCCCATTTATTGTCTATGACCTCTCTATTCTTCGGATGTGTAATGTCTAAAACCGTTTTTAATGTCACACAGACAACTTTATGTTTCCTTGGACCTTCTCTATAGCATGATTCATTCTGAAGGCCATTTTATCCATTAAGCGTTTATCTGCTTAGTTCATTTTCTTTAGAAATATTACTAAACACTATTTTCTACATATAAAGGTAAGTGCTAAATAAACCCAACAAAAGAAACCGTCCATTAAAGGAAAAGAATGACTTCACTAAGGAGAAACGATTTTTTACAAGAGACCTTTATATTAATCTAGAGATCTTGCTTCCTATATAATGTAGAAGAAGGGTTATGACATGGGCTGATGCACGGAACAGCAGATGATGGGTGAGATAGAATCATGAATCTCTTGGTTATTATCTGTAGACAATGGTACAATTTTTTATGTTAACCACGTAGGATCTGAAAGGAGAAGTCTAGTGTTTTTTTTGTTTTAAATCCGACAGGGGGGAACTTAATAAAGAACAACTACTTACCTCTCCCTGTGCCCATTAATCGCCATGCCAGAAGGTCCAGGAGCCTCGCTGGAAGACCTTTTCCTCTAAGTTTTGATGATGTCATAGTTTGAGGGAAACTGCCCAACCCAGCTGATGGAAAGCCCACTCAGCCAATCAGTGACTGCAGCAGTGTTCCTCCCCAGTCACTGACTGGCTAAGGGACCTGTCAATCAGTGACATCAGCTGAGAAGAAGATCCTGGAGACTAGCAGGGTTCCCGGAGCAGCAATCAGGCACTGGACAGGCACAAGGACAGGTAAATACACATTGGCCCTGCCTTTTCCAAAAATAATTGCAGCCCTGGACTTTCCTTTAGAGGGCTTTTAGGTAGTCCTAATCCTGGAACCCGCTAATAAAAAGAAATGGGGTTCATGTGTCTCTATTTGAATAGAGGGGCAATCAGGCATGTGAGGTGAATGCACAATAAGCACGACAGAAAGTGATATCAGTCCCATAAAGATAAATGGGATGCATCCTTAAAAGAGAAAAAATAGGATTTTCTTTCCAGTGGTGTGCGGGGGACTGGTGGTCCCACACTTATCACCCATCCTGTAATAATAGGAGTTATTTGTGGGAAACCTTTTTCTCTTGAATTGAAAAGGTTAGCAAATAATTGGTATTCCTGTATCTATAGGTACGAGCAAACGGAAAGCTCTGATGTATTTCAGGCATGATGTTTTTTCTACTTTAGGCTATGAGGGTCACTGTGACCATAGAAAAATACAAGGGCTCTGGCTTATACATTAAAAACTCCAAAATTTCAATGCAGATTGCACAGATGTAGTAAATCCTGGCTAATACTGCCCATATCACAAGGAGGAATATCTATATAATATGTAGGTAACAGTATATGTGAAATCCAATGAAAATGATAATGATAAATATAATAAAATAGTGTTACTTCTACAGTACAGAGGCACGCAGGGTAAAATATAACAGATTGTCTTGCAATGATAAGATGGCCAAGTTTTCTAAGATGGTTTAATTATACAGCGCATGGGATGTGAAATTCAAACCACAAAAAAATAGCTCCTGTATCCTCTACATCTCCGTCTGGCCAGGAAACAAGTGGTCAGCATTTCCTAGAACCAGCAAAGTCATCAGAAGTCACCATGAACTCATCTACGTACTAAGATGTCAAAAGAGTCAGTTCCCCTTTCATCACAGGTTATGGATTTCCAAGTCCCCGGTCTACATTACCTGTGTAAACAGCAAAAACATTTCCCATTTTCTATTTGTAGAGTTCTCACATTAGTCTGATCAGATATATTAGGGTGCGGGTGATCGGTGTCGATTTCAATGGCGTCTGTGTCCACCAATCTCTCCCATAGAGGTCCGGGGCACCAGAGAGTGACATAGATCGGTGAGCTGACATCACGTTTATATAGGGGAATGTGCATGTACTGTATATGGTGGAATGTGCATATATATAGGGGGAATGTGCATGTATATAGGGGGAATGGGCATGTATATAGGGGAATGTGCATGTACTGTATATGGTGGAATGTGCATGTATATAGGGGAATGTGCATGTATATAGGGGGAATGTGCATGTATATAGGGGGAATGGGCATGTATATAGGGGAATGTGCACGTATATAGGGGGAATGGGCATGTATATAGGGGGAATGGGCATGTATATAGGGGAATGTGCAGGTATATAGGGGTATGTGCATGTATATAGGGGAATGTGCATGTATATAGGGGAATGTGCATGTATATAGGGGAATGTGCAAGTATATAGGGGGAATGGGCATGTATATAGGGGAATGTGCAAGTATGTAGGGGGAATGTGCAGGTATATGGGGAAATGTGCAGGTATATAGGGGTATGTGCATGTATATAGGGGTATGTGCATGTATATAGGGGTATGTGCATGTATATAGGGGGAATGTGCATGTATATAGGGGGAATGTGCATGTATATAGGGGAATGTGCACGTATATAGGGGGAATGTGCAGGTATATGAGGAAATGTGCATGTATATAGGGGTATGTTCATGTATATACGGGGAATGTGCATGTATATAGGGGAATGTTCACGTATATAGGGGGAATGTGCATGTATATGGGGGGAATGTGCATGTATATAGGGGGAATGGGCATGTATATAGGGGAATGTGCACGTATATAGGGGGAATGTGCAGGTATATGGGGAAATGTGCAGGTATATAGGGGTATGTGCATGTATATAGGGGTATGTGCATGTATATAGGGGGAATGTGCATGTATATAGGGGGAATGTGCATGTATATAGGGGAATGTGCATGTATATAGGGGGAATGTGCAGGTATATGGGGAAATGTGCATGTATATAGGGGTATGTTCATGTATATAGGGGGAATGTGCATGTATATAGGGGAATGTTCACGTATATAGGGGGAATGTGCATGTATATGGGGAAATGTGCATGTATATAGGGGAATGTGCATGTATATAGGGGGAATGTGCATGTATATAGGTGGAATGTGCATGTATATTGGTGGAATGTGCATGTATATGGGGAAATGTGCATGTATATAGGGGAATGTGCATGTATATAGGGGTATGTGCATGTATATAGGGGTATGTGCATGTATATTGGTGGAATGTGCATGTATATGGGGAAATGTGCATGTATATAGGTGGAATGTGCATGTATATAGGTGGAATGTGCATGCATATGGGGAAATGTGCATGTATATAGGGGAATGTGCATGTACAGTATATAGGGGGAATGTGCATGCATATAGGGGGAATGTGCATGTATATAGGGGGAATGTGCATGTAAATAGGGGAATGTGCATGCATATGGGGGAATGTGCATGTATATAGGGGAACGTGCATATATATAGGCAGAATGTGCATGTATATAGGTGGAATGTGCATGTGTATTCGGGAAATGTGCATGTATATAGGGGAATGTGAATGTACAGTATATAGGGGGAATGTGCATGTATATAGGGGGAATGTGCATGTAAATAGGGGAATGTGCATGCATATGGGGGGATGTGCATGTATATAGGGGAATGTGCATGTATATTGGTGGAATGTGCATGTATATGGGGAAATGTGCATGTATATAGGGGAATGTGAATGTACAGTATATAGGGGGAATGTGCATGTATATAGGGGGAATGTGCATGTATATAGGGGAATGTGCATGTATATAGCGGAATGTGCATGTATATATGTGGAATGTGCATGTATATCGAGAAATGTGCATGTATATAGGGGAATGTGAATGTACAGTATATAGGGGGAATGTGCATGTACAGTATATAGGGGAATTGGCAGAATCAGTATCCAGCCACCAGTTATAGAATGTATATGGCCACAGAGCAACTACCCATAAGGATGATCACTTAAGAACTATTGTGAGGGCTACACAGCTACATTTAGCACTAATATCCTACCATCCCCTCCCTTACACCCTTACCCCCCATAGGATACATTTTCTTAAAGGGAAACTCCAGCGGGAAAAAATCTTTCTAATCAACTAGTGTCAGAAAGTTATACACATTTGTAATTTACTTCTATTAAAAAAAATGTCCAGTCTTCCAGAACTTATCAGCTGCTGTATGCCATAGACATAGACACAGATAAATAGAACTTACAACAGCTGATAAGTACTGGAAAACATGAGATTTTTTTTTAATAGTAAATTACAAATCCCCGGCCCTTTCTGGCACCAGTTGATTTGAAGGAATTGCCCTTTAACACCTACCAATGACCATCTAGTCCAGAGACTTAGCTACACCGGAACCAACTGATGCCTGGAATCTCATTGCTGCCACAATGACAGGGTAGTTTATTTTGCATGTGGACCTGGTTTGGGGAATGACAAAGAACACATCTGTCTATGGTAACCGCTTGCTCACACTATGCACTTGGGATCGGCGAGCATATTCTGTACAGCTACAATAACAACATCCATCAGGCTTTTTCTTTTTCGTATTTTTCCTGTCTTAAACGCTTCTTCGGGATGAATAATAACAATTAGCAGCTTTCCCACAATCATTCACTATTAAGAAATGGCATGTTGCGCTGACTTTGGCTTTGCACCTGTATTTTGTTACATTCAGATCTGTGATTACAATTCTTTCTTTATCTGATTGTAACCAGCATAATTGGCTCTCGGCTGGGTAAAGGGGGAGGCTTCCGTGTGATTACCTACAATGGGACACATTGGAACATACAGGGCAGCTTTGTGTTCTACACATTTGTCGCACTGAAGAAAGAGTCCAGCAAAGTTTAATTTACATGAAAATCGAATGAAGGGCGGGCACCGCTGGGAGACAAACATTCAGAAATTCTCCAAGATGTTTTCCAGTCTTTTCATCTGCTTTTCTGCTCATCTTTTTATACCCCGAGAACAACTTTAATCTTCTTGAATAATGGATATTACTTAAAGTTAAAGTATCCCTCCCAGGAGAACGAGGTCTGTTTATATGCTGTACAAACCAGTTGTGTTCGTGCTGGAGGAATAAGAAACAGGACCCAATTATCGGAGCTGGAACACTCCAGGCCAAGCTGGTCTACTCTGCTATGTATAGTGCAGGACCTCGGAGGGGGGGGGGAGCAGGACACAGGTATTTTGACTTTTTAGTTTTTTTTTATTAACGTTACTTCATGCATTGTCCCTTAGGTTCTTTTTTTTACATAGAACATATTGTTTGTATGTTCCCTGGGTTTTCTGTTGACTATAAAGCCTGCCTATGACTATAAAGCCTGCCTATGACTATAAAGCCTGCCTATGACTGACTATAAAGCCTGCCTATGACTGACTATAAAGCCTGCCTATGGCTGACTATAAAGCCTGCCTATGACTATAAAGCCTGCCTATGGCTGACTATAAAGCCTGCCTATGACTATAAAGCCTGCCTATGGCTGACTATAAAGCCTGCCTATGACTATAAAGCCTGCCTATGACTGACTATAAAGCCTGCCTATGACTATAAAGCCTGCCTATGACTATAAAGCCTGCCTATGACTGACTATAAAGCCTGCCTATGACTGACTATAAAGCCTGCCTATGGCTGACTATAAAGCCTGCCTATGACTATAAAGCCTGCCTATGGCTGACTATAAAGCCTGCCTATGACTATAAAGCCTGCCTATGGCTGACTATAAAGCCTGCCTATGACTATAAAGCCTGCCTATGACTGACTATAAAGCCTGCCTATGACTATAAAGCCTGCCTATGACTGACTATAAAGCCTGCCTATGACTATAAAGCCTGCCTATGGCTGACTATAAAGCCTGCCTATGACTGACTATAAAGCCTGCCTATGACTGACTATAAAGCCTGCCTATGACTATAAAGCTTGCAGAAAGTAGAAACTTGCTCTGACGCTGTGATGGACATTTCCTACATGTATTGATCCTTAGGTAAATCAAATCTCTGGAGTCCATAGTCACATGTTCGGACTAAATACAGTTGCCTTTTGAGTTATACAAAGGTCTTATATATGCTGTGAACAACATTTTTGTATAGCTTCCGACATGCCTGTATTTTTTTAGATTACTCCAAAAAAGGGGGGTTCATTTTTCTTTTCTTTTTTCCATCTTTTTTAACCCCATGCTGGAGCAAGCTTCTCCATTCTGCAAGCTGTGTATGCACTGACCTCTGGAGTTAGATGTGGTGTTTTTCTAGGACTATGGGTTATTTACACTTTATGCCAAAACTTTTAAAGGTCCCTATAAACATTATACTTCTGTCAGCCGAACCCATGTATGAAGCTCTCCCAACACTCAACAGACAGATGATGTCAATGGACAATATATAGAAATTGGTCATGATGGAAAATCAGTGCTTGACCCATTCTCAGAGAGATAAGCCGTCACCGGAACAATCTAGCTGCAGCTTACCTCCCCTCTCCCCGTAGAGAACACAAGAAGACTCGCCCATCTTCCAATGTTTGGTGAGGTCTGGAGAGCAGACACTTAGTGAAGGTGTATGGCCATCTTTATGTGCACTGGTAACAACCAATGGTAGTCTAATGTGTATGATCAGCCATAGATATCTGCTTCGGTGGAGAAAGCTTGACAATTCTCAAATGACAATAAGTCTTTTTTTTTTATCATACAGTACAGTAACTTTATATACAGTAACATATATAAAATCTACTGGCTGATACAGTATATATTTACAATGAATACAACTAGAAGATTCCAATAAAAGTCCATAAGATGTGTTGCACTCGGAATACAGATCCTAACAATTTGTCTTCGTTTGAATATTGATCGGTGCCTGTGAAAGTCCGGTGTGGAGAGCTCAGATAAGATTACACTCCGGGCGTCACGACAGCATTTCCTCAGTGGGGCCAATAAATGCAAGGTCCAGGCACATTTCTGTATTTCCTTACATGATTAGACAACTGGAATTATTTTCCAGTAAACAAACCCTTAGGGATGCGGAGGTGACACAGTGGTTAGATGTACTATAAGCATTACTGGAGACCCGGGATCGAATCTTAGGTTCTATCATACTTCTATGACCTTGGGTGAAACTTAAAACATCTTAAAAAAAGATTAGATTGTGCTCTTAATTGAGCCATAATTTTGTAAAGAAAAAATATTGTTTCAGCATTGATTGAATTGTATGCGCCATCAAAGTTAACGGGCATCCAGGTATATGGTAATGCTCAACAGCGGATGTCAACAGCATGGCTATTTGAAGACTGTCAGCACCTGAATGCATAAATGAAGTATGTCCTGGCCGAATACTATGTAAAATGTCCAAATTCTAATTCAAATAGAGTGAAAAGCAAAGAAGATAAGACAAAGGAATGGAAACATTGCTCTGGCACCCCTCTCCAGCAAATCAAGGCTAGCTTCCCAGACTCCTCTATGACAAGCCAATGCTAGCTGTTTGCAAGGTTCCTTACATTGGACGGTCTAAAGAAACTATGCGGCATCTGTTCCATACATTCTGCTGCTGTGTAGTTCCAAAAAGCAATGAATTGGCAGCTGCATAAAAGAAAGGCAGAGGGCACCCTGCCAGGCTGAGCACAGACAATACTTAACGTTTCAGTGATGACTGCTACATATCCGCTGAATACGCTCACACGCTGGAATATAGGGCCGAGAAAAGGAGGAGAAGTTTCCAGGTAACTTATTTAAAAAGAACCTTCCAGCTAACGTTATGGAAACAAATGAACAGCACAACAAAAAGGGCAAAAGTTAAAGAACAGGCATAAAATGGAATCTAAGTAGGAGTTCCTGCTGAATACACGGCTAATGGCAGAAGATGGTGTGATGAATGGGACAGAGCGCTGGGCAAGACAATTCCCGCAAATTAGAAGACAGTAGAATTTATAGTCACATGAAAAGGAAGACAAAGGATCGACTGAGGAAATTAATGGAATGTGTGAAATGTGTTTTTCATCTACTCCTCAACATCAAGGGAAATGAGTAGTAGAACAATGCTAATAATTAGGATTGGCTTGTGGCTACACACATCCGAGTTGTTTGCATAATGTGATTATTAGTAGTGATGAGCGAATACTGTTCGATTGAATAGATATTCGATCAAATAGTGAGATATTCGCATATTCGACATTCGTACGAATATCCCGCGGATATTCGAGAAATATTCGATACCCGTTCAAATCTCCCAGCTTCCGGTTTCACCCTCCAAATGGTCAAATAGATGTTTTTCACTAATCGAATACTTGTTCCCATAGACTTTAATGGGATCGAATATTCGATCGAATATTCGCGGGATTTTCGTACGAATATCGAATATTCGAATATTCGAATATCTCACTATTCACTCATCACTAATTATCAGAGATGAGCAAATATCAAGCATGCTCGAGTTTGTCCGAACCTGAGCGATCGGCATTTGATTAGCTGGGGCTGCTGAAGTTGGATAAATCCCTAAGGTTGTCTGGAAAAAATGGATACAGCCTATGATTATATCCATGTTTTTCAGATAGCCTTAGGGCTTTATCCACCTTCAGCAGCCACCGCTAATCAAATGCCGAGCGCTCGGGTTCGGATGGACTCGGACATGCTCGAGGTTTGCTCATCTCTAGTGAGATGGGACAGCGCCGCAGCCAGTAATTGGCTGAGCAGGCTGTCACTCCCTAGATGAGAGTGACAGCCAGCTCAGCCAATCACTGACTGAGATGGAAGAGTGCCACAGTCAGTGATTGGCTGAGCAGGCTTTTATTACTGAGAGAGAAACAGGCTGCCCAGCCAATCACAGGCCGTGGTGCTATTCTATCTCAGTCAGTGATTGGCTGTGTGGGCTGTCACTCTCATCTCAGGAGAGACACCTTAATGACACGTTGACAACTTAGGAATGGTGCAAATCAGAGTTCTATTTTTTTTTTTTTTTTAAATGCTTCAGAATTATTATTTTATAGGAATTGCAAGTATGTATTGAAATAGACATGTCAGGAGAGACCATGATTTCCCTTTTATCACAATTTTTTTGTTGTCAACATGCCATTGTAAAGAAAAGATTAGAAAACATTATTTTTACAATGCCATGGAAACTCCAACTTGAGATTGTCCAGGTTTCCATCCCTCTAAAGCAAAACCTCCTTGGACGTATTTGTCAACTTTGTTCTTTATACGGCATTACATTTTAGCATAACAGAAAATAGACTTGAAAGAGATCACACACTAAGGAAAAAGATCACACATCCCCCCCAATACATCATTTATGAGATTCTTTCATGGCAACAAAATAAAACACTTAAATGGAAAATTTGTTGATAGTCGATGTTCAGACACGCTGCAACATTTGTCTACATGTATGGCCGCCTCTGTCGATAAATACCATAAACAATGTTTATATATATATTTTTTTTTTTCTTATTGACTTTAAATATTTTGTCTCAACATGAATCACTGAAATACAGAACTGGAATCAGTATGGAGTAACACAAAACTAATGGGAGATGCTTAGCAGCAGCTGTTTGCACCTTGTAGAAGACGAGGAGTTAATGGACATACTTAAACTGACTTTGTTCTAAATAAGTAAGTTCAAGGAGATATAAGGAAATTGCTTTTACTACACACTAGGGGTTATAGTGCTATACGGAATGCTGATATTTGAAGGTTTTTAAAGGAGCCTGATGGAAACAGGGATTAGGCCAAGATAAAGAAAATAATTTATTATCCCCCCTCGCCCCCACCCCACTATATGGTATTTTATGGCAACAAAGCGCAAAATGCCTATAGTAAGATAGAACTAACCTTTTAACAATCTTCTGCTATGTCACAATGACATATCAGAAGTTTTGATCAGTGGAGGTCAAGGTATTGAGGGGCAAAACACTACAATTTCTGAGCTCAAGGTGATGGCTTGAAATCCAATGAATTACTCAGTCGAGAGTCTCCATTGATACATTGCCCCATGAAAATTTTGAAAACACAAAAACAGGGTCTGTGGAGCCTCAGTTATAAGTCTCAAGACACAGGAATAGCCAGATATCCCTCCTGGGAAGGAAACCTGCTGCCACCCTCATATGTTGCCCCTTAAATTCAACTCATTTGCGAGTGAGACTATTGCCATATGACTAGGGAAAACCAAAACCAGGTATCCATCCACAGGCATCTGTTTCGGGGTATTGAGGTGCCCACCAATTACCAAAATAAAAGGATAGAAGCTCTTAGCCTCTTAGCTTCTTCTCTCCTCATTGTGTACAAACTCAATAAACATCTATTGGACAAAGGGACACAAGTGGTCAACCAAGCTTGGAAAACTTTTAGGCAGCCTTCAAAAATATACAGTAGGTGCTGAATAATGAGAGGGTGATGGAAAGGTTAAAGAGCAATTGTGACATGTCTAAATCAGTATTTGCATTCCCCATAAAACAACACTCTCTATAGGGCTGACGAATGCCTCCGAGCACTAAACTCCAAAATAATTGGGGGACTCATCGACAATCTGCCACAGTGGCCACCCAGACGCTCTAATCGCTCCATTAATTGCAGGACAAATGCGTCCCCATTCTATAGATCAGCGAAGAGTCCAGGAGGTTGGACCCACAGTGTTATTTTTTATCTTGTAGACTGGGGATAACAAGCCTAGGTGGGACCCTTTAAAGTTAATTTAGTTAAGACCTAACATTTCCCATTGTCCATATGTATTCTTACAACATTCTAGCTAAACCCCCAAAAGACTGAAATTTATATTCAATCACTGGGTGGCCACATATAAACCTAAGAAATACAAAAAATGTTTAAAAAAAATTCTTAAATTTTTTTTTAGGAGATGTTAATGCCATATCACACATTTTGGAATATGTTATACTATATTCTCGATAAATTAAAAAGGGGGATACATAGCATTTGGTAATTTGGTACACTGTTCAAAAGTGTGCAGTGAGTGCCACATCCATCAACAGCAGTTGCCATGTAAACACATTAGGTCAGTGTTAGAAAGTTTTTCAATCACTGGCTACCATCCCGTCATTGCTATCAGTACAGGTTTTCAATTGAGTTAGCCAATGTCTGCCTCTAGTGGCCGCATGTAGCATCTGCAGTGTATTAGAATATTCCCAATAATTGCTGTTGGCTATAAATGATACGATGTGAAGAATACAATGCACAATAAGCTAAAGCTGTATCAGTAGATTAAAAACAAAGCACTGGAGACTATATAATAGCCAGGTATTACATGACCGCATGGCTGCTTGTCTGATGGCTGCCGGTGGGAGTGCAGTTTGTGATTCTTAATTGAATTTGATGGCGCTTTCTGCAAAATGTAACATGCATATCTTTTACAGCTCTAATAGTTTTATTGCTACTGTGAGGTTTATGCATAATTTTCTACAAAAAAAAGCATATGCGTGGAGAATGTGATACCTTTTCAAAAATCATTAGAATTGATTACCTATGGTGCCTTGGCAGCACAAAATCTCAAAGATTATAACACATGGCTGCAGCGAAATCACGTGGCATCGAGGAAAAGTGGGAAAATGCAGATTTAGTCTATCTAGGGCGAGCAGATACTGCTGCAGAGTGATACAGATATCTAATAACAGCCGATGACATGGGTTACTAGATCACTAAAGTGTAAATTACTATTCCTGCACATATATAGGTGACAAGATTATCCATTAGCTTTAGCCTTGTATTTCCATGACAATCGGCTCTCAAGGGGAAAAATCAAAGAATATGAACCCCGTGAAACATCCATTATCTTTTATGTTCTGATGTGGCGGAAATGAACAAATTGGGTCAATTTTGTAAACAGTTTTATGAAATATCCCCTGCTTTGTGTACACAGCTTTACTGTAGCCCTATTGGCTTCCATAGTAACAGACTACAAACACACTCTTTGCAGTCAGGTCCTGAAGTTATTTGTTACTTTGTCCCATCTCAGCACCACTCCTGCCCCTAGGTTGTGTGTGGTATTACAGCTTAGCTCTATTCACTTCAATGGAATTGAGCCGCAAAACCCCCACACCCGACCTAAGGACATAAGTTTTGCTGTTTATGGAAGAAAGTAGCTACATTTTTATAACCCTTTAATTGTGACTTTAGGCCCAATTTTTTTCTTTTTAGTGTGGTCGTTCACTCAAGCTACACCTACTTTCCAGTAAGCCATCTTCCCCCTGTGGAGTGCAGCATACATTTCCATTGTTTAACATGTTTTTGGTGCAAACCGCATCGCAATTCTAGCAATCACACCTTTTCTTGGTCCACCCCTGAGTAAGTTAAACCACGCCCCTGTGTAAGCCCTGTGTAAAACTAGAAGAGATCAGAAACACTTCTAAAGAAAACAAACAAAACCTTGCAAAAACTCTGACCAATATTTTTATGCATAACTCAACTTTTAGGTATCTCAGCAGAAGCTCCTGGCATGCATTTACAGATCCTACAGTGGATAATCCAGTAAACAGCAATGGATGGCTCATGGTTTGCACTGAGACCCCAGTGTAAGTATAGTGTCCTCTATACTACAGTATGTGTCATTGGAAAATCTCCCACTGGGATTTCTTAGTCTAGTTCCTTTTACCTCTGTACAATATAATTGAGCCTTTACTGCCGACGGGGAAGAAGGTATGGATTCTATTGTGAAGCCGACAAGTTTCAGGCTTCCGGTAAATCAGATAAACTAACCAAATGAAAGGAAAATATTTATACTTTGCATTGGCTAAATTCGTTTCAGGAGATCCTATCAGATATTTTATATGTAATAGTTTCAGATCAATTTTAGATTCGGAGCAACAAGTAGAGACCTTTTTATGGAGCCCATCATTTGTGCGCTGATTTACTGCTGTGGGGAGCGGCTAAATGAGTCTGAAAGGGAAGAGAACATGATAGGCTTTTCATATCACCTCAGGCTGTGGAATAAAATCTATGCTAAATTCCATGGAACAACAGGGAATCCTATGTGTTTGCATATTTATGTTGTTATCTCAATTTACAGAATTCTCAGTTTGGTTTCTGCCGCACAGGTGCCAGAGTAAAGTGGCATTTAAGCACTTGTTAAACACCTATTCTTAGAAAAAAAGGATTAAACCCCATCCCACAAACACAAGACGGTTAACAAAATACATAAATCGTTATCAAAACAAGGTAACACAACCCAAAGGAGAACTTCTTGATGAAGAACCACTTTAGATGCATAATTAAAGTAAACCATATAGTTACGAGTGAATTATTTATTTGCTGGGAATGAGATTTGTTCCAGGTCTGATTCAGCAATTCTGATAGATTGATTTCAGATACAAAAGCGCCCCATTTGGGCTGCAATTGCCCATGTGATGTAAAAACAGGAGCAGGGACACTTGTCAAAGGCAGGAGCCCCTGCTTCTTTATGGTACCTTGAGCACCCAGCCAACATAGTGGGTGGGAGATATGATGTTTAGAGCATCACCACTTAAAGCCGCTCAGTGCACAAGAGGAGGGGGGGGGGGGGTAATTTTAAATGAATCACAGAAAGTGTAGTTTCTAAGTAAAAAAAAAATGGACTAAATCTTGTCTAAATTTGTGCGAAGGGTCAACGTCCAAAATGTAAACAATATGTAAATCTTTGGAACCACCTAGTTATACTAATGAGATGAACACCCACAGCCTATCTTTAACCTCCGTGGGCATGGATAAAAAAAAAGTAAGATTCTGATTAATTGCAATGAATTGGAAATTTGGGTGAAAATCTGTGTAAAAATGACAGAAGAGCACAACTATCATGTTAGTTTCTGACCTTGTCTTTACCATTTAGTAAGCTACAAAAAGTGTTGGTAAGTCTAGATGCTCACATGGGGGAAGAGGATCACATACAGTATCTTCCACAAAACCTAGTCTAGGAAATTGCATTAATGGTTCTTAATTGTAACAGTAAAAATACAACCCTACCGGTAACTTTTTTTTTTTTCACCCCAAAGGGGTCAGCATCCTACAAATGTTATCACCTCCACAATCCTAGTTTCAAGCTTTTTAAAAAATAAACCACTGTACATTTTTCTATTTTTGTTTTGTTCTTTTTTTTATATATATATGTTTTTAGCTTTTTAATGTTATGCTGTTTCTATGTGTATTTACTTAAATAGCTTTACAGATTATACAGATTATCTGAAAGGCTGGTACCCTAGTTTGTAAATCACATCAAATTCAAATAGTTACGACTTAAGGCTATGTTCACACTACGTAAGTTTCCGGCTGTATCGCGTTCTGTGAATATGCGTAAGAACTTATGTAAGAACTACGTAAGAACTTACGCTCGGATCGTATGGTGCGCCGTAAATAATGAACCAGACCATTGTTTCAGGAAATGCTGTAACTTACGCCCGTAGCGTAACATGCGGTCCCGTACGGAGTGGTGATTTCTTCATTTTTGCACTTTGATTTGCCGATCCAAAAGTTTCTGTGGGGTGTCCGGGGCTAGGCGAAGATTTCCAAGTAAAAGACCGCTGTCAGATTGCTACGTACGGCGCTCGGGAAGCGTAAGTAGACTACGGGCGTAAGTTCGCGAACCGTACGTAGCCGGCCGCAACTTACGTAAATCCCTGGCCGGAGTTTCACACGTATATGTCCGGCCGTGTAAAATATGCAGCCGGACATATATGTAGTGTGAACATAACCTAAAAAAATAAAAGGAAGAGCACAGTAGTATGAAGATGTTTTTTTTCTTTCTTTTTCTAATTGGTTCTTGTTGTCTTTTGCGTTGTGGTATCGGCTTTGTACAGATCACACAATCAGCCAGATGGGATACACCTTCTATAATTTAGTACAATAGATTTCCAATAGATACTGTATGTGGGGTATGTACACTGTGTGTGTCTTTGTTTTTTAAATGATTTATTCATTAAAAAATAGAGGATTGATTTATATTATAAAAAGTACCAAACCTTCATTTTGTAAGGAACATCAAGTCCTTCTGGAAAACATTTTACATTCGGGGAGTTATAAAAGCTGCGAGTTTTAACATCAAGGTGGATTTACTGCTCAATTTTTTCTAACAATTGGAGCTGTGTTTTCTCTCTCAGTGGTTGGCAAATAATTGGATGTGGTGAATAAGCTCTCATCCTCCAAACGGACTCCTGCGGTTTACTTTAGTCTCATGCAAAACGAACGTGAAACAGATCAAAATCTTCTGAGAAACCAACAGATAAATAAATCATTCTTCCTCTCTTTACCTTTACTTAAACCTTTTTTTGTATTATCCCTTTTTTTAATGACTTTTTTTTAAATAAATTTTATATTACCAAGAAACTTTCACAGGTCAATCTGTTCAAATAAATAAAAAAATATATCTTTTGTACAAGTATTTGGTATTATTTGTAAATATTTGCACATAGGTTTGGTGTAAACGTGAGGACGAGAAGCCCCTCTCGGTGATGACTGATTCCTGCTGTACTATACGTACATATACAGCATCCCATCAATCACTGGGGGAAGCTGGGAAAGGCAGGGATGTCACCTCGTCATAAATATAGCAACATTATAGCTACGGGTCTAGTGTATTGTTATTGCTCCTGTAAGCCAAATGGCTCATAGGATTTTGGGCAATTCTGGCTAATAGGAAATGAACCTGTTTTCATGATATGATGTTCTTATGCAGAATAGCCTGAATCTGAGGACAGATCTTCTTGCCTACACTATGCAGTACAGTAAACAGCCTTAAGGGCCTCTTACATGTGGAGACTATCGGCTGACTGGCTTTGAATACTGTTCCATATAAAAGGCATCAGACAGGATTGTGCGACTCTTAAAATCATTGTTTATTTCCAGCAAATCTCTCCCTGTAAATGGCCGAGTGATCCAGTGATTGATTGACAATTCTGTAGTTTGGTAATTTCAGTGAATGTGATCGACTTGTATACAGCTGGTCAGTGCTTGTAGGTGAAAAGACCCTCAGGATAGGCCATCATGTATGATCGTGTAAGTCTATCCCACCAGCCCCCCACCATTCAGCAGAACAAAGAAGCAGCAGTGCTCATTGACATCCATATAAGTGTGGCTGTGCCTGGTACTGCAACTCAGTCCAGATCATTGCTGCCTACATGTATGGGCTGCAGTACCAGTTACAGCCACAATCACAAGTATGTCACTGTGAATAAAAGTCTTCCTGGTCCTGTGGTGTCTTTACAAGTATCATAGCTGCGTCTTGTAAAGAATCAGACACCTGTGTGTCCATCACATCATCAGAACAGATTTTTTTTATCCACTCAAAGTTTCTGGAGAATGCATGCAAAGACCTTAAAGGGGTTGTCCAGGAATTTAAAATCATGTATATATGACACTGGGTGGATTAATTAAAAAAAATAACCTATACACACCTCTCTGGTTTCCCTGATGCTCCCTGTGCCCAGTGCTCACCTCTACTGCTTTTTTCCTGATGAAGTGTTTTTTTTCGGTAGGAAGTGCCCACTCACTGGTAAGCTGGGACTCACAGTTAGTGGAGAAAGGTTCTGATAAAACAACATGTCATTTGGAAGAAAGAAGTAATGATAAGGACTTGACACCTGGGGTGTTGGGGGACTCAGAAAGGTAAGTATAAGTTATTATTATTATTATTATTATTATTATTAGTAGTAGTAGTAGTAGTAGTAGTAGTAGTAGTAGTAGTAGTACGTTTTCTTTAAAAAAAAAAAATTAAAAAAATGAATCAAGGTATAGATAAACAATGTATAGAAAAAGTATAAAAATTATAAGGCTTTTTTATTATGCAAAATATTTTTTATGTAAATGCAAAATCCCTGTCTATTATACAATAAATCAAGCAAACACTAGAGTGAACCATTCACAAAAATGACAGCAGTACTCTTTACAGCACTGCTGTAAAAGTCTTCTGTACAGTCCTGCTGTAAAAGAAATCTGAACAGTCCTGCTGTAAAAGTATACTGTGCTTTCCTGCTGTAAAAGTATACTGTGCTTTCCTGCTGTAAAAGTACTCTTTACAGCACTGCTGAAAAGAGCCCTGGATTCATCAGATCCTGTTATAGAGGATCCTACCATCCTACCATCGCAGTCAGACCTGGGGGTTAATAACCATAAAAAACTATTTGACTCTGAAACTTATTAAATAGTTATCAAATAAATGTTACTTTTCCACTTATCCAGAGAAGGATACTGTAACTACATAAAAGATACAATCTGTTCCTAAATCATGAGATGACTTAGTGCTAGAAATGAAAGCCCTGCTATAATGCTATTTGACAATGTGCACTTCAGGCGAGCATCAGGAAAAATGCCCCTGTCACATCCTGTTAAAGTGATTAGAAATTTTAAGTAGCAAGAATGAAAAAAAAGCTTCGATTCAGCGGTGACTAATTTCTGAACCAATCACGTCTTGTATATGAGTCTCGGGAACGGACTGAATGCGTTTTTTCTCCCCCACTTTAAAGTCTTTGTCTCGCTGCAATCGATGACAGGAATTGAGATGAGATCTGATTGCAGTCGGAGAACCCAGTCATTTCAGACATTTTAATTGCGAGATTTTTCACATATTGGTACATAATGACGGCTAATGGAGCTTATTAAAGAGATGCGAGAGCTATAAAGTACAGTAGTGGAAGTCATCGCAGACCCGGAGATATGAGCTTCATTAATCAGGGACAACTAGACGCGGAGTGCCAGCTACATTGCTCGCTGTCGCTATGACTGGCCCTCCGTGTGACAGAAAGCCGACTAGTTGTTCGAGATATTATTGCGGCATTTGGGAAGTACGGTTAAGCCGGCTTTAATTGAAAGAGGTTGCGATGAGAAATACTTTATATACAACATCCATGCAACTTGCAGAACTTTTTATTATTTCTTTTTTAATCTTTTTATTGATTTTTTTCCAATGGGACAGCCATCACCGGCAGCACATCCCTATATTTAATCTTTGGACTCCGGCACTGACCTTTGAACTGGGTCTGCTGAGGCGAGCACCTTATATTATTTTCTTTCTATTCAAATTTGTTGAGTGCTGCTGTCATTGGAGTTGCTAGGCTGATGAAAATGTCATGAAAGTTGCATGTATCTATGTTGTATATATCTAAAAAAGCATAAAAACACATACTACATATAAAATATGTATAAAAGGTTTTTAGCTTCTATGTAAGGGCAGGGAATGGGGGTGATCCAGGGACATTTATTTTCATATATGGCTAGGGATGTATTAAAAAAAAAGTGATACTCACCTCCCCTGATCCCCCACAGTTGCTTTCCCAATTCTCCCCGTCCCTTCTCATCACCACTGTTTACTGGATAAGATGTCTCACCAGGGGTTCGACCTCAGCCAGTGATTTGCTAAATGAGCAGCTTCTGCTAACACGTCTTGTCACAGAAACAAGCAGTGAAAATGAGGAACTAGTAATGTCAGAATGGCGGCTGTGTGTGTGTGTGTGTGTTTTTAATGCCCCCCCACCCCATAGCTATATGTGCATACATGTATGACCTCTTTAATGGCCAATTCTCCTTTGCAGTGTTATGTACATATATATGTGATAGAAGTAGTAGTGGTGGTGGTGATAGTAGAAGTAGGGGTAGTATTACCATATGTAGTAGCAATAGCAGTACAGTATAGAACATGATGAAGAAGGCAGGAGATGGGCAGCTGTGTAGGACTACTACTACTAGTAATTTTAGTGTAGTATAATAGTAGTAGTAATAGTAGTAGTAATTTTATGGTAGTATAATAGTAGTCGTAGTAGTAATAAAAGTTTAATAGTAATTTTAGTTTAGTAGTGGTAGCAGAAGTAGTAGTTTTAGTGGGGTAATAGTAGTGATAGTTGTAGTAATAGTAGAATCAGCACTAGGAGTCATTTTAATATATTAGTAGTAGTAGTATTAGTAGTAGTAATTTTAATGTAGTAGTAGTAGTATAGTAGTAGTAGTAGTAATAGTAGTAGTAGTAGTAGTAGTAGTAGTAGTAGTAATAGTAGTAGTAGTGGTAGTGGTGGTAATAGTAGCATCAGCAGCAGTAGTAGCAGCAGCAGTAGTAATAGTAGTAATAGTAGTAGTAGTAGTAGTATTAGGGCTACATTGTAGGGTAGGGGCATACAATGTATCTCCAAAAATAAGCCCTAGTCTTTTTTATGGAGGGGGGGGGCGGAAACAAGACCCTGTCTTATTTTTGGAGAAAGACAGAACTGTTGTCTGGGGTTACGGCTGGTGCAGCAGCTGAGCCCTATTTAAGTTAATGGAGCTAAATTGCATTATCAGACACAGAGCATGGAAAATGTTGTTTCTAGAAAAAATGTTTTCCTGATCTCACACAACCCCTTTCATTGCTTCTCTCTGTGGTGTGTTTTGACTCGGATGTTCCGACAAGGTCTTCCTAGGTCAGTAAGCTGAAGGGATATAAATGGTTTCCTCCATTAGCAGCTCTGATGGTGACTGAGGGTAGCTAAAAGAAAATTCTCCTTTACTAAAACCACCCCGCTCATGTCCCCAGGTGAGTACAGGTTAATGTGCTCTAAGGCGAAGCCCCCATGTAGCCTATAACTGCATCACCGCACCATCCAGCCCCCTATCTATCTCTGTTTAGAAAAAACAAATTACCTTAATGGAATCCCTCGCAGGCAAAGACGTTAAACATATCACCTAAGGTAAAACATTGTGGTTAAGAGGACTGGGACTTGGCAATGCCTGGGTGGACACTAATATAATGTGACAATGCTATTATATGAGATATTTGCCATGTCACATCGGCACTACTCATCTGTGTAAATATGACACTGGAGAACATGACGCCTTTCACCTCTTACATCTGGACCGCACCGGTGATGAAATGTGATAAAGGAAAAAATGGCTGGTATAATACACAAAGAGAAGACAAATTATGTCTTGAATTTCAGCGAAATAGTTTTCGGCACTGCTATTATACAAATTGAAAGGGGAAGGGAAACAGCTTTCATTCTGTAGCCTGCTGTTCCTAATACTAAGGATACCCAGGTTGCTGTTTTGCTGGTTGCCTTCAATTGCAGGAAAATAGCTTCCATACAACCTTGAATTAAGACAGAAAACAGACCCCTCTCGTCTCGGAAAACATTGCCGGGGTACAGTACATTGCACAAAGACAGCTAATGGAAGGAAATGAGATAGTGCCCCTCCTTATACTACTCTACACTTAGAGGTTTCCATATTGGACTTAAATCCTTTTATAGCAATTTTATATCTTGATAATAATAATAATCATGGTAAAGGATCGGTCCGGAAAATTCTACACTTTTCTTCTAAGAACTCGATATAAACAATTTACTTATCATCCATTGAATGGATTAGTAAAATTTTGCTCGAGAGCATTACCGACCCCGTACGGAGCAATCTATGAACCCATTTATAGTTTTTGACCTTTTCAACTTGCATTTGATCATGTCTGAAGCTCCATCAGTTATATCTATACTAATATACTTAATATAGATTGTAAAATACCTCCAGGGGACGCTCACAACTGACCCCATGCTAACACGAAAGCAGAAGAGGCAGACGGTGGAGAGCGGAGAGACTGCTGAAGATCTATAAGACGGCAGACCACTTAACCATGACATCTCTTCAAACCTTTCTGGAGATGATATAATGCATGTGATGGTCTTTAGACTTATTTTTATTGTAGCTGAAGCATCTGTACTGTGGATTGAGGCCAAAAGTTTTCATACACTTAGGTTGAAGTTGATAAAAACTCATCTTTACTCCCCTCCACAGAATGAATGTCCATTCCACAAACTATATTTTTAGATGCCCCGCCCCTATTGATTATCATTAGAAGGAGCGGGCCGGGTGTGATCGCGACAGAGCAGTGCTCCTAACGGTGCTCCCGACCTTGGATTCATTTACTAACTGCAGGCGAATGGTGCCGAGGAGGAAGTTAAGAGACATATCCTCCTCCTTAGCACCTGGTACGTAATAGGGGGCTATCAGCAGGTTAGATTAGTCTAACCTGCTGATAGTTCCTCTTTAAATACCCTTTTTACCCTCTTTAAATAGCCAGAAAGATAAATGCATTGATCAGCTGATCACCAGACTGTTTCATTACAAAAAAGGAGCGACAACCCCTTTAAGACTCAGCACCCGATTGTAATCGCAGCTTCACTTTAAATACCCCTTACTTTGCCCATATGTACCACACGCTGGTAAAGCACGTCTTCCTGCATTATTAAACTAAACAAATACATTGATTCCAAACACAAAACTTCATAATTTAAGAAAATCCAATCAATTTGCATTTCTATAGTCATTTTCATGCTAACAGATAAAGCAGCTGTTCCAATTTACAATGTAAAATAAAAATTGTGGGAAAAATGAAAATAATATATTACTTAGCGAGTTATCATTTCTTATTTGTCTCGTGTGCTGTTGTTTTTTTTATGAGAAAGTGTTTCCTGTAATTGTCGCAACGTAATTCATCTAAAATATGCATTTCATTTTGACGGATGCAACAAAGGAAGATCTGTGCATTCACCAAGGCCTGGCATGTACCCAGCGGGTACAGCTCTCTACATCTTTGCCTTATGGTGTTCTGTTTCCCCAAAAATAAGACCTAGTTTTGTTTTTGCCAAATTGCTAAATAAAAGGCGTCCCTTGAAAGTAAGACTTAGCAAAGTATTTGTCTGGAAGCATGGCCACCAAACAGAACACCAGGTTATGCAGCTGGGATTCTTTTTAGCCTGCCCCCATTGTCCCTTACCTTCACTGCCCAGTGCAGAAGAGTTTAATGGAGGACATGAAGACCATCACCTGCCACCAACCCTGCAGCTGTCACTTGTAAGTGTGCAGGCAGGGCATCAATAGACCTGCCACCATCCCCACTGTCCCCTACCTGCAGATGTAGAGTTACATGCAGTCTGCTGTTATCCTGTCGCCTTCCACAATATCGTACGCTGTCCCTGCTGTGCTGTACAAGTGTGGTATGGTAAGCTCCCCCTGGTGGCCAGAAGCCGCCATATATACTGCGCTCTGTCCCTGCTGTGCTGTACGAGTGTACTATGGTGAGCTCCCCCTGGTGGCCGTAAGCCGCCATATAATGCGCTCTGTCCCTGCTGTGCTGTACGAGTGTACTATGGTGAGCTCCCCCTGGTGGCCGTAAGCCGCCATACCGTGCACTCTGTCCCTGCTTTGCATGTGACATGTGAATTCTGGTGTACACACCAGTTTCTTTTTTAGACATTATGAGCCAAAGACGTACAGAAGAGAAACAAAAGTGTGTGCAAGAATTTATAGAGCAAAATTAGCCAAAGATTTTTGCACCATGGCCATTTGCTTCATGGAGAAGGGACATTTCCTGCACCAAAATCGCACCAATTTTTGGTACACAATTTTAGCTAAAAAGTAGATTATTTCCCCTTTATTTACTGTATAGAAGAATTGTAGTTATATTTTTTTATTTTTAAATTAAACTCCCTAAAGCTTTTCTGTAGAGATGAGCACCACTCGAGCATGCAGTCTGTCCGAACCCTGAAATTTCAGCATTTGATTACCAGTGGCTGAAGAAGTTGGATGAAGCCCTAGGAAGTCGTGAAAAACATGGATACAGACATAGGCCAAAGGCTGTATCGATGTTTTCCGAGACTCCCTAAGGCTGCATTCAACTCCTTTAGCCACTGGTAATCAAATGCCAAGACTTCCAGATTTGGATAGACCTGAGCGTGCTTGACATGCGCTTATCTCTACTTTTAACAGGACATAGGGAAATATAAAAAGATTTCATAGGTCATGGTCTCATTCACCGGGAGAACAAGCAGGGACTAATACATGGTAGCATGCTTAACTTCCTCACTAGCAATAATCTCCATCCACACGGCTCAATTATAATTCTTCTGTTCATTTTGGTTTTCGGCAGAGAAACTCCAACTGATTAGGATATACGGTAAAGGAGGGAAAGGGTGGGGGGATCTACTTTGACGCCAAAGCTATGCCCTATAAAGTTAGTTTTTCTTAATGAGAGTGCCCATTTAACTAAACTAGATGAGAGGCAAGGATGGCCACATCATCATTATTATGCCGTGCTAGCACAACTGTCAGCAGGTTGCAATCCACACCCCAAAATACTGGGTAACAACCTATAGACATGTATAAGAGAAAAAACTCCCAAAGACATCACTAAATCATGTCTGTCTTCAAAGTTGGTCATCTCGCTCCAAACATCTCAGGATTAAGACAGGAAAGGGACAGGAAGGACAAATCTGTATATTATATCGAATCCTTCAGAGCCAACTTCTTACTGCTGTCACCCGTGATTTGGTTTTTACTCTGATTAATAGCTGACCATATACTGGTGCTATCCCAAAAACATGAGGCCTACAAGTGACCTTCCAGTTTATGTTTATGAGATGATGGCATATTCCAGATGGGTTCTTCTTCAGTCGGCTTGCAGCTTAATGAATGGACGTCTCTCCTATGGAGAGTTCCAGTCTCAGAACATACTTTGTCATGTAATTTTTCTTCTACTACATGAAGGGTCCTAGAAGACCAACTGCACTTCACAGCAGGCGCAATGTACATTAAAAGAGATTAATGTAGGCCATATTTCATGAAACCATGAAGTATCTTCTCCATTTAGCTCATTCAGCAATTCATCTTAGTCATTTGTTTCTGTCCATAGTCCAGTCTCATGCTACATGGAGACAAACAACTGCCCTCACCAGAGGGAGGGAGGAAAGGTGCACTTTGGAAATTAGATCTTATGGTAATTTCCATTGGAACAATTTTAAGAATTACCCATAAACTGAACTTGCTAAAGAAAACATACAAACTTTAGAATGTTAGGGAACAAAGATACTATAGCAATTATTTTTTTTAATAAAAGGTTTTACCTAAGACTACCAAAACTGAAATCTGAGTTTATATCTAGGATAGACCTACGCCATACGCGTCATCCATTGACCATTACCCTGACCCATGTATAAATGGCATTCTCATTCTTCATCATGTCAAGAAATTTATAATTTGTTATACTTTATTTTATTACATATAATGTAACATTTAAAGATTGTAATATATCACATTACCTTTGGGATTGGCCTGGCAGGTCATTGTTCTGGCTATATATCAAACTCAAGATAGCTGTCTAGAAGCATAACTTTAAAGATGTACGCTCATTATCAAAAGTTATCCTTAGTCGAGCGCTAAGACCATTGGCCTAACACCAACCCACAAGATACCCGGTGAATAGGTAATAACATCGAGAGTGGAAAGGTCACCGTACTCCTTATAATTTAAAAAAAAAAGTGTGTGGGCACCTTAAGAGATCAACATTGTGTATTGGCACACATCTCCTGGAGTTAATGAGTCTCAGTAAGGATATTCTGAACAGTCACTTTAACATGCTCCTGGAACGCTATAGCATCAACAGACTGCTTAAGTTCCCAAAATCAAAGTCAAGGACAAATGGGCGACTTTTAATCTTCCTGAAATGCTGAGAAGAATATTTAACTTTTACTTAGTATTCACAACAGTTTGAAAATGTGAGGGATTCTCGAAGACTGACAAATAGAACATACTGTCTTATAGTATACTGAATACACTTGGTTCTCTTACTAAGCAGCATGTTCTGTAGGGTACACATTCTTGAACAATGTAATTTTTTATGGTAACAAGAAGTCAAAGGTTTTTATATCTTTGTGCCATGTTTTCTGTCTCTAATCCTCTCTATAGCCAGGGGTGTTATGCCGAACTAGTTGCTTGATGGGGCTACAACCACTGGGACCCCCATTGATCATAAGAATGGGAGTCCCTTGACCTCCTTCTTCTACCTCCAAGTGAAGAATTTCATGACTAGTTAGAGTACCAGTGGTTGGCTCAGCTAGTTAACATTTATCCTTTGAGAAGGAGGAGAGTTTTTATCCAAAAAAAAATCTCTCTACAAAAATGTACACAAGCACTCACATGTCTTTCCAAATCAATGGTGTTCGGAAAGTGCAAAGGATTCCTTCCCAGAGACTGCTTGGCAAGGTAAATGGAAACAAAGAAACAATATCCAGCAAGTTTTGGTTAAAAAATTTTTAAGGCTCTATTTAATAGAGTCCATAAAAACATGGCCGAAACAAGTCTGGAGTTTTTTATTGGAAACAATTTGACTTTTGTATAACGTTTTTATGGACTCTACGAAAAAAAACTTAGAATTTTTTCTGAAACTTTCAGGATTTTGTTTTCTTGAATCCAGGAAAGCTTTTACTTTGGGCTGCCTTTTTAAAAGGGATGGTCCAGGGGTTTTAAGTAATATTTATTATATACCAGTAAATGCCCCACCCCTCCATCACTGCCATTGCTCTGCTGTTCCAAATAAAATGTACTGTAGCAAATAAACAAAAGCTCTAATCCCCATAAATATATATGATGACTAATAACATTAATCTGTCCATAATTTTCCCAGTTGGCAATTGAAGGGGAACATTTGTGCTAAAGCAAAAACAGAAAACTCAGTTTTATATTCAGAACCACAAAATAATAATATATTTGAGTCTTGTTCAGGCCATTTTACTACTTTTTTAGTGTGGAAAATACATAATAATATAAAACAAAACTTTTTGCCTGACTAGGATACAGTGGCGCTAAAGTGCACAGAATACATTAAATCAGCAACATTTCCTAGTCTCCACATTTTATTCATATGGCTTCGTACAATGAACCGTCCTTCAGATTTAATCTACTTGAATAAAAAAAAAATCTGCACTTACCTTTGGAGTTCTGCCCATTTCAGACAAACATAGTGGGACTTCATACAGCGATGATAAAAGCGTGTTCAAATAGCAAAGAAATGGAGGCAGCATGTATACATTGCATAATACATATTGTATCATTTTTGGCATTCTTAAAAATGAAATAAAAATATTCCGATTTTAAATTCCATAGTCCCAGACCATTTTATTTTAAAGAAGGAAGCATAAAATATCTAGAAAAAAAGTCAGGTCACGTTTCTATAAAGTGAATATTTTTCCTTCACCACCTTCTCTTTCAAATTTTAATGTGCCCCTGAGGAAATGGAAAATGGTTCTGGAAATATGGTTTTTAAAATTAAGTTCAAATTTGAAACATTCTACAGCACAGACAAGTGAGATATCATTGCATTTCACTATGTTCTTAATAAGTCATCTATATACCCACTAAACCTACGGTAGGAACAAGGTTTGCCAATTATTCCTTGGTGTAATATTCATAACTTTTAAATGAAATTGCTAAATGTTGAAGGTAATGAAAATAAACAGGAGATGTGTTAGGCAGCACAATATCTGTAGGGTGCCATAAAGCCTGCAATTATTAGTGGATGTAAAGAATTATAATTTTGTCATCTAAACATTTATGTTTAAAATCCAAGTTTCCATTGATGTCATTGCTAGATTTACAACTGGCAGAATACACCAGCTTTTCATGTACTGCACATTATTATATAACTATACTTCACAAACCTAGACAATAGCCTTAGACTTTGCCTAAAGCTTGGATGCTTTCTATATATTCAACCATCATAATACTCACGGTCATTGCACAGAGTTCCGCTAAATGAGGTCATGCTGCAGTCACAATTAAATCCATCCCATTGTTGTAAGCAGACGCCCTGGTTTGCACAGGAGTCTTCTTGGCATGTTGTGCTCGGACCTGTCAATGAAATAGAAAAAAAAAATTGGGCTTGCCCATTGAGTATTACAAAAACCTTTAAACACATGTTCACGTACAGTAGTTGCCAACATCTCTGCTTATTTCCTTACATAAATGAGGTCATTTCTACCATTTAGTCTTCTATCATGTATACTCTGGATAAGAAGAGCTGAAAAGTTAATCTAATGGCTTTTCCTAATAAAATCTCTTTGGCAACAATGGCGATTACACTACTGTATATCGATCGATCGGACATTTTGCCTAACACATTATATTTTTGCTCCTATTACTTGAAAGCCAATTTCAGGAAGAAAAAAAAATCCCCACCCCAGCATATTTGGGTTCCGGAAATGTGGAGATCTTAGGTGTCCATAGTTTCCATCCTTTATATACCTTTATATGAGGAAATGTATATTTATGTTAGAAGGAATAACTGGTTGGACTATCGCCAGCATACATCTGGCAGATACCAAAGCCCAGTGGGATTGGAGGCCCTTTGGCAACCTAAGTAAAACTAATCTATGCTTGCGATCCGTGGGATGAACACCCAGGACACCACTACATGCAGAGTTTCTTCTATAGGAAGCAGGTGGACATTTGAGTTCTCTATAAATTGGGATCCAAAGTAAGCAAAACTTTGTAGGTTATGAAATTAAGTCTTAAAGGATTTTTTGGGACTCAAAATTTTTTGGCCTATTTTGAGGGTAGGATACCGATATCTGATTAGAGGAGGGTCTAACATCTGGCAAACTTGATGAACAACTTATTGTCAGAGCCACAATGCCTGAGGACATTTTACATTGCGTGGTGGTTAATGGGGGTTACTACTTCTTAACGGCCTTTTATTTCAATATAAGCTGAGCTCTAGTAACCTTACATGGCCACATGGCAATGTTTGGAGTTGCCTGTTTTTAGCTTCACTCACTGTGTATGCTGGGAGCTGCTGCTCTGGCAAACAGTTGATCTACAGGTGTGCCATGTGTTGAACCCATCGACCAGATATTGATGGTCCATACTGAACAAAGGTCATCAATAACTTTCTCTTAAAACCCACTTTAAGTTGAGTAGGCCATACACATAGGTGAAAAGTAAGCCAAAACCTCTTACAGTATATCAATATGGGAGACCCCCCCCCAGCTATTTTTAAGCTATGGTTGGGGAGGGTGTGGTTATAGATGGTGGCGGCCCCTTACCTCCCCAGATCCAGCATCGGGTCCCGGATTGCGCCGCCCTGTACACCTGTCCTGCGGCCGCTTCCTGGTGTGAGTTGCGGTATGAGACGTGACATCTCAAGGCAGCTCAGCCATTCAGCAGCCGAGGCGGGACTCTGCTACGGTCGCTGAATGGCTGAGCTGTCTTGAGACGTCACTTCTTATGCCGCAGGTCACACCAGGAAGCAGCCCCAGGACGGGTGTATGGGGCGGTGCGATCCAGGACCTGGCGCTGGAACCAGGGAGGTAAGTGACCGCCGTTGTCTATAACCACCCCCTCCCCGGCCATAGCTTAAAAATATCCCCAGGACAGAGTACCCCTTTAAGATCTACCATATGTCCAACTGAGACTTCTTCAATCCTTATCCCAATTGGAAATGGACTAGGTATGCAAGTCTATAGTAAAATTGGCAGTAAATGGCCAAATGAGCATAAGGCTGACAAATATCTCATGTAGACTGAATTTTTAGTTCCTACGCTGAATCTTATGAGAATTAACTACAAGCAAATATCAGCATGCGTTCAAGAAAACGTATATGCATTTATATACTATATAATCTTCTAAGGAAAAGGAAAATGCTTCTATTGGATGTTGGCAAGTATTGACTTTCATGCTTTTCCGATCCCATGTGTTGTTCTGTTTTCTTGTGTATTAATATGTTGGCATGCCCACTGGTGACATAAAAGGGACACACGGTTCTATTCTACCTCTAAACCGGATCATTGTAGAATATAGAAATCAGAAGGGGATGATCCAAGCAATAGAGCAGTCACTAGACACATATTGTCAAGACTGAAAGCCCTTATGCAAATTATATGCTAATTACAAGCTTATTCAGGTGGTTCAATAAGGAAGAAAGGGGAAAATTCTATAGAGAAGAAGACTCTAATGTAAGGATAGTTCAAGGTGCCATCAGGTGCACGGGGATTTCAGTCTTGGAATAAACACACGGTGCAGTCTACCTTGCAAGTCAGCTTTCATCAATGCAACTTTTTGAAGGCGAAATAATAGCAAAAACAAAAAGCAAAATATAAAATGTTAGTAAGCAATAATAAAATGGAAGCAAGCATACATTAACCAAAGTGAATAAAATAAGCAAAAAAAAAAGATATATTCATAAGCAACATGCAAGCCTTAAAAAAAAAAAAACACATACTGTAATATAAACAAATGGCGAGGACTCTCAAACCAAGACAAAACGAGAAAATGGCAATTTGCGAGCATTTTACAGCAAATATAAAGGTTAATTGAGCTGATGATATGTAATGAAGGAAAATTAAAAGTTTTTTTCTTGATTGGAAATGAATGCATTAGCAAAGTGAATGCATGGTTGCACCCTGACTAGCCATTTGTCATGTTTAGATAGTGTGTATTCTACGCTCCTTAACACACATTACCCCCCACTCCAATTTCCACTTACAGTGACTGGTTCAATTAAGACCATAACCCATATTAAGGTCACGAATGACCTTTTCAATCAATTACGGAAGGAACACATCCCGACTCCTGTTTTAATGAAGTATCCACCAGGCATGCTTGTCATTTTATTTTCCACTCGCAAGTGGAGATATAAAAAAGAATTTTAAAAGACGTTGGGGACAGAAACGGCCGGGAAGTTTCTATTAAATAGACATTGAGCATTTCCCCATTACTGTGTGAAATGTTAGACAGCGCTGTTGTGTTTAATCAGGGGTGTCTAGTATCCCCAGCAGTGCTCCGAGAAGGGAATAGGGATTAGGGATATCTGCCAGCGGATAAATATTCATTTCATGTCGAGACACAACAACACAAACAACGCTGGATAAGAGGTACATGAGCCGCGTGGCGAACCTTATTTTTTGTAACTTATATAGGGACAAGGTTTGGAATTTTTGAGTAATACACCTTTATAAGGTTTTTTTTTTTTTTCCTAGACAATAAATTTCTGGCCGTCAGTAACCATCAGCGGGGGGCTGGTAATAGGAGTTCCCTAGGATAACACTGAATTTACAGTAAACTCTATTAAAGATCCAACCAATGCTGAGGGGCGTCTACACCGGGGCTGTGGATGTTAAAGGGAACGGGCTGAACGGGCTTCCAGAATGACTGCATGCACCTCGCAGCTGGCTCTCCGGTGGTGTCAGGGGATCCAGGCTCTGTGTAGTAAAATGCATTTTAAGGCTAAGTTCACACAACGTATATTTTCAATTAATGACAGCCTTTGTTGCAAATTGCAACACTGTCCGTGATTAATTAAAAATATACATTGCATTGAAGTGTATGGAATCCGGCCGACAATCCTTGCGGATGCACGTGAAACTGACATGTCGGTTTTGTGCGGCTGCTATTTGTTGAATAGCGGCCGCACAAAACTGACTGTGCAGACAATGTAGAATGCAGCTCTGGCCGCACTTTCCATTGTGTGCTATGAGTAATTGGAGCGCGGGCACACCGGAAGGCACCTGTCTCCCAATTCCAAAGAAATGAAGTTCATCCAGCCTTTACTGCAGTACTGACCGGGATGAACTCCATTGACACCAGCCGTTCTGTGACTTGGCTGTGTCACAGAACGGCCGGTGTCTCATGTTGTGTGAACCCAGCCTTATACCGCGTGCGAGGCAGGGGGAGAGCTATTGGGGATGCTAACTGGCGCGGTGGAACAATGCCTTACTTTCAATGGGATCCCGGCCGGAGTGTATAAACATCGTATACGCTCCAGCCGGGATCCCATACGGGGCCGCAAATAACTGACATGTCAGTTAAAAGACCTGTCAGTTAACACAGTGAAGTGAGTGGCTCCGGCCGCTTGCTTCACTGTGTGCTATAGGAAGCTCTGATGCGGGCGCGTGCAGATGCGCCCACATCAGAGCTCTGCGGCCGGAAAGATCATCCGAGATGATCCGGCCAGAGACCGGCCGTTCCGTGACCCGGCCGGGGTCACGGAACGGTAGGTCTCATACGACGTGTGAACATAGCCTAAAAATGCATTTTACCGCACATTTACCTCCAACATCACCAGAGAGTCGGCTGTGAGGTGCATGCAGCTAATGTGGGAGCCCTATCAGCACAAATGATTGGTTACCTTTATTCTCTCCGGAAGACCTACAGCTTTGCGGTGATTCTCTAGTTACTAGGAATAGTAGCTGCCTGGCACTAATATAAGCAATTATGAATTCTGCACCAACTTTTAGGCAATTGCCAATAAACATGCAACCGGAACATCACATAATACTCTCCACAACTTCCGGGTACTGTCCCAAGTCACACAGTGGCAAACACTGTTCTGGTTCCAGTACTTTGGTACAAGGTCCTTTCACTAATTGCAGCAATGGCAAACCAGATTCTCACCCCTCAGGAGAAGAAGTAGTAGTACTCTATCACAATTCATATGTGTCTATGGCCACCTTAGCTACAATGCAGTCTGGCCTAAGAAGATTGTGGTCTCTGTGATCTCTCCCCATCACATTCCCGCTCTAGTCTTCGTCATGTTACCGTACTTTTCCATGATCACCGGTGTCAATAGTGAGAGCACATCTGAAATGGAAACCTCTCTCTACTTTCACATAGCTTTCGGAAATTTGTCATCCATTTGATTTTGAGACTCTTTTAATAGATTGCTGTGTAGGAAGTGTTAACGTGTGGGTGAACGTGTTTTCCCTGCACAAAAAGCCATATTACAGCCTTAAAAGCTAACATAGCACATAATCATCAATGTAACTAAATGAGCTGATCCAAAAACATTTAGTTTACTGCCAACAGAGAAGGAAAAGTAAACTGGCACATTCAGCTTTTCTTATCCCACGCTGGCTCCATGGTTGGCACTGTAGCCTTGCAGCACTGGGGTCCTGGGTTCAAATCCAACCAAGGGCAACATCTGCACAGTGTTTGTATGTTCTTGTATGTCCATGTGTTTGTGTGGGTTTCCTCCAGGTACTCCGGTTTCCTCCCATAACCAAAAACAGATAGGTGAAATTAGATTATGAGCCCTAATGGGGAACGGGGACCAATATTGGCAAACTATGTAAAGTGCTGCGGAATCCATTGGCGCTATACAAATAAAAGTACTGTTATGCACCAATCTGGCCTGCTCCACTCATATTCAGTCAAAGGGGTGGGCCGGCCAGGGGTGGATTGGTGCACTGGGGTTGGTAGTTCCTCTCCCAGTGCACCGAACCTCCTTACTAGCCTAGGGATGAACTACAAACTTCACAGAAACTGAAGGTAAGAAATTTAGCTTCATCCTTCGTGCCCCGTGCACTATACAGATATATCAGCAGGTTAAATTTGTCTACCCTGCTGATAGTTTCCCTTTAAATCGGAGGTGTAAGGGGCCTCCATCTCCCATAATACACAATGCCCTCTCCCACTTAATGAGTTATAATATACCCTGCCCCTCTCAATGAGGTAGATCTTATTAATAGGAGGTGAGGGCATAGTGTATTAAATGATATTAAGGGGGGGGGGGGCATAATGTATTATATATCATTGAAGGGGGACTGCATAGTGTATTACATCTTATTAAGAGGGGTTGCATTTAAAGGGGTTATCCAGTGCTACAAAAACATGGCCACTTTCTTTCAGAGACAGCACTGCTCTTGTCTCCAGTTTACGTGTAGTTTGCAATTAAGCTCCATTCACTTTAATGGAACTGAGCAGCAAAACCCCACCTAAGCTGGAGACAAGAGTGGGGCTGTCTCTGGAAGTAAGTGGCCATGTTTTTGTAGCGCTGGATAACCCCTTTAATGGGGCAAATTACTTCATTGGGGCACAATGTATTAAGGGGGTCATAGTGCATTATACCTCATTAAAGGGGCACGGTGTATTGGGTAGGAACAGTACATTATACCTCATTAAGTGTGGTTGCAGTGCATTATACTTCATTAGGGGGGCACAGTGCATTATACCTCTTGGAGGGGCACAGTGCATTATACTTCATTAGGGGGGCACAGTGCATTATACCTCATTAAGTGTGGTTGCAGTGCATTATACTTCATTGGGGGGCACAGTGCATTATACCTCTTGGAGGGGCACAGTGCATTATACTTCATTAGGGGGGCACAGTGCATTATACCTCATTATGTGTGGTTGTAGTACATTATACTTCATTAGGGGGGCACAGTGCATTATACCTCATTATGTGTGTTTGTAGTACATTATACTTCATTAGGGGGGCACAGTGCATTATACCTCTTGGAGGGGCACAGTGCATTATACTGTACTTCATTAAGTGTGGTTGCAGTGCATTATACTTCATTGGGGGGCACAGTGCATTATACCTCTTGGAGGGGCACAGTGCATTATACTTCATTAGGGGGGCACAGTGCATTATACCTCATTATGTGTGTTTGTAGTACATTATACTTCATTGGGGGGCACAGTGCATTATAACTCTTGGAGGGGCACAGTGCATTATACCTCATTATGTGTGGTTGCAGTGCATTATACTTCATTGGGGGGCACAGTGCATTATACCTCATTATGTGTGGTTGCAGTGCATTATACTTCATTAGGGGGGCACAGTGCATTATAACTCTTGGAGGGGCACAGTGCATTATACCTCATTATGTGTGGTTGCAGTGCATTATACTTCATTGGGGGGCACAGTGCATTATACCTCTTAAAGGGCTCACAGTGCATTTCACCTCATGGGGAGGGCACAGTAAAACAGACCAACAGAATTTTTTTTGCCTTGGTTGCAGGAAAAGCTAGTGACACCTCTGCATGGTAACCAGATAGTCTGCCTTCAAAACCCTCAGCTGGAATGATCCCCGTGGAGTCGCTGCACCACAGATTCAAGAGGAAAACATTGCATAACTCATCTATAAGGCATGCATGCTGTTAGCTTTACATACGAGCTTTTCTGGGATCCAGTCTTGGGCTACATCAAACTTCTGTTTGTTCCTCCATGAAATATATATGTGCATGAATAGTAAATTTCCATGCTTATGACTTTAATTAAGCTAATTACCTTGTTTCATATTTCAGCTATGTGTTTAGAACTAGCAAACCAGTGGAAAAATTTTTCAAAAAGCCGCTCAATGTTGCAATCAACACGCTGCGACACTGTCAGAAGAGCATAAAAAATAGATTTCCTCTGAAATAACTGTTAAGAAACAGCTTGTTTAATGCAGAACATCTGGCGGGATGAGATCTCTTTGTGAGGTTTGGGGTTTATGATTTTGGAGACCTAACATTTGAAATAATAATACCTCATTGGCATAATTACTTGGAGGGAAAAAGAAAAAAAAAGTCGGGGCCGCTAAATTATAACCATTAGGGAGAGAAAATGGCAGAAGGAAATCACAGCTTTTATATGATTAAAAGAGCTTTGCTTCATCCCTGCATCCAGGATGCCCGGTAATGGAATGAATGGTGGAAGAACGGCCACAATTTGTCAGATATGTCCGAGCCCTTGTTGAACTGGAATGACATTTTCTTTGGTGGTTATGATGCTCGGACATTTTGTCTGTCCCAATCACTGGGATAATCCTTTTTTTTCCCATTGTTAAGAACTGTTCTATGTAGAGAATTGAGCAAGTGCTGTATCCGCCTGCAGCGCCACCATAGGACGAATCAAGCATTACATGGTTCTCATTAAAATCCAAAGCCGCTCTCAGTAATGCTGCCTCCCTGTCCTCCACCCCCATAGTATGTTCTGATGAATGGATCTTTATTGTTACGGCTTACTGATGGTGCTGCCCACATCATCAATTGTAGACTAAACTTAGATCTGATCTATTAGATGTCTTGGTCATTAGTGACCACGGCCGCTAAGTGCTTTTGGAGTAGAAAGGGTCTTCCTTTGTAAGCCTATCGGAGCCCCCGCAACACAATCACAGGGTGCAGATGGGTTACCATGGCAGCCATGGACCTAATAATGACTTTGTTTCATTGTTAGATTCATAATAACTCAACACAACCCAAAACGAAGAAGAAGAAGACAAAGAAGAAGACAAAGAAGAAAACAAAGAAGAAGACGAAGAAGAAGAAGAAAAAGAAGAAGAAGAAGAAGAAGAAGAAGAAGAAGAAGAAGAAGAAAGAAAGAAGAAGAAGACAAAGAAGAAGAAAAAGAAGACAAAGAAGAAGAAGAAGAAGAAGACGAAGTGGTTGTGGTTGTGCAGTGAGTTGCAGCCCATCAAGGGTTTTGCTACCATGATAATATTGTATTATATTTATATCCTGAGAAATAAAAGGTAAGAAAAAGCTAAGACAAATCGCTGTGCCCCTAAGGGCCCCCACTGGAGCGTGTTCCTATGGGGTTAAACATCCATAGTTATTGCTATAGCACAAGGCACTGAAATCTATCTAATGCTTCAGATGTCTTGTGCGTGTCTCTCGCTCTTTCCTTGACAGGTACAGAAGAGCTTTAGCAGGAGACATGTGAAGGCTTTATGTACGGAAATAAGAATTGCACGCCAGTTTATTTTTATCTCATAGACAGAGATCAGTGGGGGCAATAGGAATCCACTCAGGTAGAAAATCTATAGATTTAGGGTCATCTAAAAGATTAACTCTATTCTTTAGAGTCTTAGCCTTTAGTTACAATAAAAAGATAGAGATTTATAATGCAATTTTCCTCTGCTGTTCCGTGTTCTCTCACTTTTCAGTATGTATACCGCAGTGAACGGAAAGCGAGGAAATAAAAATACTATTCATTCCAGTATATGATTCAGGCTCAAAGCCCAACACATTCAATTCCTTACACGCGTGTGCATCTCCCATAAGCTTAACACATTGTATGGGCTCCTTGTGTAAACCTGACCTGCTGCATAGGCATCTCGGATAACTTGTAAATGTTGTATGAGCCTCTCCCATCAGCTTCACGCTTCTCCCATCAGCTTCTCCCATAAACTTGTGACCTAGTGTGGGCGTCTGCCATAAGCTTATAGCGTTCTGTATGTATCTCCTATATGTACAGTATATCCTATGCGTACAGTATATCCTTTATGTATTTATATCCTATATGTATGCATCTCCTATATGTACTGTATGCATCTCTTATATATACAGTATGCATCTCCTATAAGTAGAAACCTCCTATACACCTGACTAGGGATGGTCCGAAACTGCCGAGGTTCGGGTTCGTATGAACCCGAACGCTCGGCACCGGATTAACGCTGTCTGCCCCCTCAGTGCACCGGGTGGATACAGCGGGAGGACCGTCTGGAAAACTGGGATACAGCCTGTGGCTATGGCTGTATCCCAGTTTTCCAGGCGGTCCTCCCGCTGTATCCACCCTCTCCACGGAGCGGGAATCATTACCGAGAGTTCGGGTTCGTACGAACCCGAACCAAACTCTGTTCGTACCATCCCTACACCTGACCTGTAGTATGTATATATCCTATACACCTGACCTGTAGTATGTATATATCCGATACACCTGACCTGTAGTATGTATATATCCTATACACCTGACCTGTAGTATGTATATATCTTATACACCTGACCTGTAGTATGTATATATCCTATACACCTGACCTGTAGTAAGTATATATCCTATACACCTGACCTGTAGTATGTATATATCCTATACACCTGACCTGTAGTATGTATATATCCTATACACCTGACCTGTAGTATGTATATATCCTATACACCTGACCTGTAGTAAGTATATATCCTATACACCTGACCTGTAGTATGTATATATCCTATACACCTGACCTGTAGTATGTATATATCCTATACACCTGACCTGTAGTATGTATATATCCTATACACCTGACCTGTAGTATGTATATATCCTATACACCTGACCTGTAGTATGTATATATCTTATACACCTGACCTGTAGTATGTATATATCTTATACACCTGACCTGTAGTATGTATATATCCGATACACAGTGGCGGTCTTTGGCACCAAGCAACCCAAGCGATCGCTTGGGGCCCCAACATCCAGGGGGGCCCCCACGCCCTGCTCATATGCTCAAGACCGCTGGACAGGGCCGCTGCCCTGCTGCCATCTGAACTGTAACTATGAGCACTCGTAATGAGCGCTCATAGTTACATGCAGCAGCACTGACAGGGCGGGATACATTGGCTCCCTTCCTGTCAGTCACTCTTGTGGCCGCAGGAAGGGTTTTCCTTGCAGTCACAAGTGGCAGCTTTGTCCTTGTGGTGCCGGCGCTCTAGTGATATCAGTGGAGCATCAGCGCCAGGACAAGGGGAGTGCGGCCTCTTGTGATCGCAGGGAAAACCCTTCCTGCAGCCACAAGAGTGAAGAGAAGTGGAGACGCCCGGACCCAGGTGAGTATAAGTGTTTGTTTTATTGTGTTATATACTATATGGGAGGGGGAGCACACAGGGGTCTGTTAACTGGGGGAACGCACATCGGGGGTCTATATAAATGGGGGGAGCACACAGGGGGGCTATATAACATGGGGCAGCAGAATAGGGTCTATATACAACTTGGAGAGCACACAGGAGGTCTATATCCAAGTGGAAGAGCACACAGGGGGGCTATATACTACTGGGGGAGCACACAGGGGTCTATATACTACTGGCGGGGCAAACAGGGGGTCTATATACTACTGGGGGAACATACAGGGGGTCTATATACTACTTGTAAGGCACACAGGTGGCCTATATATAACTGGGGGAGCACATAAGGTGTCTGTATACAACTGGGGCAGCACACAAGGGGTCTATATAATACTGGTGGGGCACACAGGGGGTCTATATACTACTGGGGGAACCACACAGGGGGTTTATATACTACTGGAAGAGCACACAGGGGTCTTTATCCAAGTGGGGGAGCACACAGGAGGTCTATATCCAAGTGGGGGAGCACACAGGAGGGCTAAATACCCCTGAGGGAGCACACAGGGGGCCTATATACTAGTGGGGGAGCACACAGGGGGTATATACAACTGGGGGCAGCACACAGGGGGTATATATACAACTGGGACAGCACACAGGAGGTCTATATCCTGCTGGGGGAGCACAAGGGGGGGCTGTATATAACTGGGGGAACAAACAGGGGTCTATATACTACTGGGGGAAGCAAACAAGGGGTATATACTACTGGGGGCAGGACACAAGGGGTATATACTATTGGGGGCAGCACACAAGGAGTATATATTACTGGCGATAGCGCACAAGGGGTATATACTACTGGCGGCAACACACAGCGGTCTATTGTTTTGGAACGCGTGTCGAGGGGGGGGGGGGCAGACATAACTTCGCTTGGGGCCCCAGAAATGCCAAGACTGCCCCTGCCTATACACCTGACCTGTAGTATGTATATATACGATACACCTGACCTGTAGTATGTATATATACAATACACCTGACCTGTAGTATATATATATATATATATATATATATATATATATATATATATATATATCCTATACCCGGCTTTATCCTATACCCAGCTTTGCCTTCACCGTGTGTATTATACCCCTGACCTGTTCTCATCATCACTTTTGCTGACTGCATTAGATATTTTATCTATGGATGTGTCCAGCTGCTATCACAAGCCAAATCTTCAACAGGTTGCAATCCCCTTCATCACCACTGGGTGGCCTCCTATAGAAGACTACAGCATACACAACTCCACACAGAGGATTGTGAAATCAGGATTTTTGTGTCTGATTTTTTCACAGATGTTTCCTTACAGCTCATTTTGAACCAAGAGTAAAGGTGACAAAGAAGAAATGTTTTTCTTTCAAATCAACTGGTCCCAGAAAGTGCCAGAGATTTGTAATTTACTTATATATAAAAATCTCATCTTCCAGTAATTATCAGCTGCTGTATGCCCTGCAGTAAGTGTAGTCTCGCCAGTGTGACACAGTGCTCTCTGCTGCCACCTCTGTCCATGTCAGGAACTGTCCAGAGCAGCAGCAAATCTCCATAGAAAACTTCTCCTGCTCTCCAGACTGGAAAAAAGATACCACTTCCTGCAGGACATACATCAGATGATAAGTACTGTAAGCCTTGAGATTTTGTTTTTTTTTAAATAGAAGTAAATTACAAATCTCTGGCAGCAGTTGATTTGAAAGAAAACATTTTTGGTGAACAACCCCTTTAATGATAAATTGTCTTCATCAGTAAATCCTGGTATTGATTGGTTTATGAGTACTCGCACTTCTATTTTCTCTTGTATTACTGCACTCAATCTTGTTAGTTTAAAGTACTCTGTATTGTCAAACATTGCGGCACGCCATCAAACTCTGCACGATAAATATGACTGATGTTAATCAGACTGCGACTATTTCACCGATACTTAGAAAAATAAAAAAGTTGGGTCACAAAACAATTCAGTTCAGCCGACTAAAACGAAGAGATTCTTATGGGAAGCCTCCAGAAAAAGAATGCAATTAAAAGATAGGGACAGCTCAATGGAATTAGACGAGGAGGAAAAAAACAAACAGGAAAAATAAAGACCCCGATAAGGATCAGTATCATGAGGAAAGTCTCGGGAAACATTGACGAGAGAGAAAAGAAGTTTCATGGAATTCAATCAAAATCCGTAACGGTCCCTATGTGATCCACAGAGAACTCAGCATTCAACTTAGTAAATGGAGTTTTCACTTCAAAGAGAATCGACTACTGGGGTTCTGATCTACACTAGAATCCTGTGCACGGCATTATACGCGGCACTGTACACTGCTCTGTACGAGCCACTGTACGCGGCACTGTAAGCGGCACTGTACGAGGCACTGTACGCGGCACTGTAAGCGGCACTGTACACGGCACTGTACACGGCACTATACACGGCACTGTACACGGCACTGTATGCGGCACTGTACATGGCACTATACACGGCACTATACACGGCACTGTACACAGCACTGTACGCGGCACTGTACACGGCACTGTATGCGGCACTGTACACAGCACTATACACGGCACTGTACACAGCACTATACATGGCACTGTACACGGCACTGTACGCGGCACTGTACACAGCACTGTACGCGGCACTATACACGGCACTGTACGCGGCACTGTACACGGCACTGTACGCGGCACTATACACGGCACTGTACGCGGCACTATACACGGCACTGTACACATTGGGGTTATAGTTACCCGGAACTACTCTAGTACGGATAGAAAAGATGGACAAACAAAAGCATATGGCTACTGTATGGTTAAAAAGAAAAAAATCAATGGTAAATCATATGAAGGGTTGACTTTTCAATTTCTTTCTGTTATTTAATCATATTGATTGGCAATATTGCCCATTGAACCATGAAACTCGGAAACAGCCTAGATGTGAACCTGGGGAAGAATAGAGAGGGAATGAAATGTCAGTGGAGAATAAATCTCGCAGCCGCTCTTCGGTCTCATTGGTTTTTCTTCTTCTTCTTCGTTATCGATGATGTGAATTGTGATTACTACGAAGTAAATATATAATAGTTATGGCAAATCCATGTGGAAGGGACAACTATGTGTTATGTTATGTGATTTATCTACCTAACACATACCGGAGCTAAAGGGATAGTCCGGTCTACAAGAAGCATTCTTCAAGACTCGCTAATAGGGTATCTTTCAAAGACCCTTCTCTTCTAGACTCATAGTAGTGGATACATGTCATGGCTTCAAGATGTTGTTTACTTATAGTGATACTGTCACCCCGTTACTCTATGTGCGGAGGACATAGAGTGGAAGATGGAAGTTGGGTCTTCTCCCCAGACGGCCCATGGGGTCCTGCCTAGGTGACACTGTTAACCGATGAAGGGAAGCAAGAGTAAGGGGGGGGGGGGGCAGTGTCACTTTAAAGGGTGGTTTTTATTAAAGGAAAAGTGCATATATATTTGTGCCACCAGTTTCAAGACACCGATCATAAGATAAATGCATTTATACCTCTGGCAAAGCTCTGTGATCCAGCATCCTCGGAAAACAGCATCTTTATCCCGGGCTGACAGAGGTCTATGTCTGTGATAGTGTCAGCGTCCGCCCCGCACAGCCTCAGCCCGCCCGTCTCTCTGTCCACCGCTGTATCTTCAGACCACTGCCACGATTGACAGTGGGGGCCGCCCTGAAGATACAGGGGTGGCCGGAGAGTAGGGACTGCGGACAGTGTCATGGACTCATCTCTACGACACTGACACCCTGGAATAAAGATGCTTTTTACTGAAGACGCCGGATCCCCGAGCAGCAGACAAGGTGTGTATACAATGCTGTGTGATCCGAGTCCGGAAGCTGGCAGCACGGGTATCTACATCTGCTGTCAGAGAAGCAGGTCTAAGCTGGGGTATTATGTAATATTAAACATATTTCACATGTACAAGCGTTTCTGATAATATCTTAGAATATCTTAGAAATATAGACTGACTAATCCCCCATGTTCCTTCTTTATTTGGCCGCATCTTAAGCTAAACCCTTATATATCAAAGCCTCGCCTCTCTACGAGAATGTAGAAGAAATGGGTGTAAAAAGTATCTGAAACGCTTAATATTAAACTCAATCCAGTTTTTGCCACAAATGATGAATTATAGTATAGTAAATCTTTGCCCTTGTTACCTGGTACAAAACAACAGATTATTATCAAAGAAACAATGTAATGCTTGGATTCCCCCCTGATGGCGCTACAGGGAAACTGAACACATACAGAACCATTAGGTCCCCCCAGAGATTAGAGAAAAGCAAATTTACAGTACATTTGGGTTCACAAAACCCATGAACGCTTGGTATTAGAGATGAGCGAACCTGGAGCAGCTGGAGTCCATCCAAACCCAATTGTTCGGCATTTGATTGGCCATGGCTGCTGAACTTGGATAAAGCTCTAAGGTTGTCTGGAAAACATGGATACAGCCAATGACTATATCCACGATTTCCACATAGCCTTAGGGCTTTATCCAACTTCAGCAGCCACCGCTAATCACATGCCGAACGATTGGGTTCAGATGGGCTCCAGCTGCTCCAGGTTCGCTCATCTCTATTCAGCATCCATCTTGTCCAGCGACCAGGAGTAAAATGCAGAGTGTTTAGGGTTTTGCCAACCTGAACTGTAAATACGCTCATCTAAAATCACACTTGATCACTGGGGATCCTGGTACTGGAACATTGTGCAATTACCTTAAAGTGTTGATGTCTTTATAACTTTTGAAATTTAATTCAATAGTAGATGTGATATAAAGCATGTTTGCAATTTACTTTCATTACATAACAGCTATACTTACTGTATCCAGGACCTGGATACAGTAAGTAAAGTTGTTTTTTTATAGCAGCCTTCAGGAAACGGGACCTGGATACAGTAAGTATAGCTGTTATATAGCTGCCTTCAGGAAACGGGACCTGGATACAGTAAGTATAGCTGTTATATAGCTGCCATCAGGAGACTGGACCTGGATACAGTAAGCATAGCTGTTATATAGCTGCCATCAGGAGACTGGACCTGGATACAGTAAGTATAGCTGTTATATAGCAGCCTTCAGGAGACTGGACCTGGATACAGTAAGTATAGCTGTTATATAGCTGCCTTCAGGAGACTGGACCTGGATACAGTAAGTATAGCTGTTATATAGCAGCCTTCAGGAGACTGGACCTGGATACAGTAAGTATAGCTGTTATATTGCAGCCTTCAGGAGACTGGACCTGGATACAGTAAGTATAGCTGTTATATAGCAGCCTTCAGGAGACTGGACCTGGATACAGTAAGTATAGCTGTTATATAGCAGACTTCAGGAAACTGGACCTAGACACAGTAAGTATAGCTGTTATATAGCTGCCCTCAGGAGACTGGACATGGATACAGTAAGTATAGCTGTTATATAGCAGCCTTCAGGAGACTGGGCCTGGATACAGTAAGTATAGCTGTTATATAGCAGCCTTCAGGAGACTGAAGCTGGATACAGTAAGTATAGCTGTTATACAGCAGCCTTCAGGAAACTGGACCTGGATACAGTAAGTATAGCTGTTATATATCTGTCTTCAGGAGACTGGACCTGAATACAGTAAGTATAGCTGTTATATAGCAGCCTTCAGGAGACTGGACCTGAATACAGTAAGTATAGCTGTTATATAGCTGCCTTCAGGAGACTGGAACTAGGTACAGTAAGTATAGCTGTTATATAGCTGCCTTCAGGAGACTGGACCTGGATACAGTAAGTATAGCTGTTATATAGCGGCCTTCAGGAGACTGAACCTGGATACAGTAAGTATAGCTGTTATATAGCGGCCTTCAGGAGACTGGACCTGGATACAGTAAGTATAGCTGTTATATAGCGGCCTTCAGGAGACTGGACCTGGATACAGTAAGTATAGCTGTTATATAGCAGCCTTCAGGAGACTGGACCTGGATACAGTAAGTATAGCTGTTATATAGCTGCCTTCAGGAGACTGGACCTGGATACAGTAAGTATAGCTGTTATATAGCAGCCTTAAGGAGACTGGACCTGGATACAGTAAGTATAGCTGTTATATATCAGCCTTCAGGAGACTGGACCTGGATACAGTAAGTATAGCTGTTATATAGTGGCCTTCAGGAAACTGGACCTGGATACAGTAAGTATAGCTGTTATATAGCAGCCTTCAGGAGACTGGATATGGATACAGTAAGTATAGTTGTTATATAGCAGCCTTCAGGAAACTGGACCTGGATACAGTAAGTATAGATGTTATATAGCAGCCTTCAGGAGACTGGACCTGGATACAGTAAGTATAGCTGTTATATAACTGCCTTCAGGAGACTGGACCTGGATACAGTAAGTATAGCTGTTATATAGCTGCCTTCAGGAGACTGGACCTGGATACAGTAAGTATAGCTGTTATATAGCAGCCTTAAGGAGACTGGACCTGGATACAGTAAGTATAGCTGTTATATATCAGCCTTCAGGAGACTGGACCTGGATACAGTAAGTATAGCTGTTATATAGTGGCCTTCAGGAAACTGGACCTGGATACAGTAAGTATAGCTGTTATATAGCAGCCTTCAGGAGACTGGATATGGATACAGTAAGTATAGCTGTTATATAGCAGCCTTCAGGAAACTGGACCTGGATACAGTAAGTATAGATGTTATATAGCAGCCTTCAGGAGACTGGACCTGGATACAGTAAGTATAGCTGTTATATAACTGCCTTCAGGAGACTGGACCTGGATACAGTAAGTATAGCTGTTATATAGCTGCCTTCAGGAGACTGGACCTGGATACAGTAAGTATAGCTGTTATATAGCAGCCTTAAGGAGACTGGACCTGGATACAGTAAGTATAGCTGTTATATATCAGCCTTCAGGAGACTGGACCTGGATACAGTAAGTATAGCTGTTATATAGTGGCCTTTAGGAAACTGGACCTGGATACAGTAAGTATAGCTGTTATATAGCAGCCTTCAGGAGACTGGATATGGATACAGTAAGTATAGCTGTTATATAGCAGCCTTCAGGAAACTGGACCTGGATACAGTAAGTATAGATGTTATATAGCAGCCTTCAGGAGACTGGACCTGGATACAGTAAGTATAGCTGTTATATAACTGCCTTCAGGAGACTGGACCTGGATACAGTAAGTATAGCTGTTATATAGCTGCCTTCAGGAGACTGGACCTGGATACAGTAAGTATAGCTGTTATATAGCAGCCTTCAGGAGACTGGACCTGGATACAGTAAGTATAGCTGTTATATAGTGGCCTTCAGGAGACTGGACCTGGATACAGTAAGTATAGCTGTTATATAGCTGCCTTCAGGAGACTGGACCTGGATACAGCTTTGTATATAGCTTTGTAATAAAGCAAATGGAATAATAAAAAAAAGTAAATTGCAAGCATGCTTTATTTCACATTGGATTATGAAAAAGTATACTTATTAACCCATATTATTGCCCACAATAATTCAGATAAAATATATTATTCTCTTGTCACTTATGATTGACACTCTCAGCTAGAATGTTTGACCTCTATTATACGACTTCTTTTTTCTGATATTTCCAGTCCTCCTCCCTATACTCCCCTGTACTCTGTGACCTTTTCTGTTTCCACACAGTATAGGTTACCTGTTCCTCCCCAAAATCTAATAAGCGATTGAACTATAAAGTGAATTTACTTTTTTAAAATAATATTCATGCGCTGTAAATAATTTACCGTTTCTTTTATATTCTATTAGCCTTGTCAAAAGTCTGCGGTCAATAGGAAAATCAAATCTATTTCTCAACTCCAGTAAGAGATTTTATTTTTGATTTACAGGACAGAGCCTCATGCCGCTTACGGGGTTAAAATAGATTTTTTTGACTCTGAGGAGCCACAGTGACCGCCTTGTTATTTTCATGTCACAGAGAGGCCGCTCGGACAGCTAAATGGATTCTTGAAACATTGTTATTGCCCCTCACTATAATAAGTAAATGCATATGAAAATACTTCAACTCTCCCCATCTCTGGATGAAAGATTTCACTATCTGTCCTTTCTGTTGCCATGGAGCATTATGGGGTAGGTTTATGGTGCTGGCCTACAGTGAGATTATTGTTGTTGCCCATTGCAACCAATCACAACTCATATTTTACCAGAACACTTTAAGGCTTTGTTCCCACGTCTTTTTTTTTTTTTACGTGAAAAATGTCCAAATGTCCGTCTTTTATGATCACATAAAAAGACGTCCATATAGCCTGATATCCATCTTAGGCTATGTTCACACTACGTAAGATTCATATTAATCATGGCCGTTGTTGCCGATTTAAAACAACGGCCGTGATTAATATGAAACTAACATTGTGCTGACGTCTATGGAATCATGGCCAGAGTGTATACACATAGTACATATATACTGTACATACACATAATACATATATACATACACATAGTATACACTCAGACCAGGATCCCTAGTGGCCAGGCAAAAAACTGCATCCGAATTCAGCAGAAGTGAAGATCATCTGGTCAGTACTGCAGTATCGGCCGGGTAATCTTCAGTAACACCGGCCGTTCTGTGACCCAGCAAGATCACGGAACGGCCGGTGTTATAGATAGTGTGAACATGGCCTTAGCCTGATGATTCCCCTTTATGTCTTATAGTATTTATAATTTTTCATATGTTAGGCTGTTTTTGCAATGTATTTTTAGGCAAAATACTGTAACAGCTGTTATTTTACAATGATGGCCGTCAAGAGGGATTATTATTATCAGCTGTAATTATCAAACAACGGCCATTTTTTGCCTAAAGAAGACAATGTGTGAACATAGCCTAAAAACTATATTGCCATAATAGGGTCTACCTCCCATAAAATGATTAATTTAAAATGTCAAAGCAGTTGACGATATTTAGTTTGTTTTGTTATGGTGGATTAAAAGTTCTCTGTGTCTTATAGTTCTATAGCATAAAAAAAAAATCAGATTATTGCTGGGCTGCACTGCAGTAGTCGCCAAAACCCCACCTCCTTCTCTGACATCACTCAGTAGGCGGTCCCTATTGGTTCACGCTCACAGACCTTTAGCCCCAGTCATGTTCTGTATACAGGCGACATGTAATACTCTTCCAGATTGCTCTCTCTGCTCCCTTTTTAAACTTGTGTAAATGAAATAACGAATTATTTTTTGACCCTATGACCCTCGTTTTTATTCAACAGACGTAATTTTACAGCAAATAATGGCCTTTCGTTTAAATTAATGACTGTAATTTGTATAATAACACTTTCATATTGCCAAGAAGGTCGGTCTAAACTAAACACAAAAGATGACATGGTATAAAATAAAAACAACTATTCAGACATACGGAAAATAAATTTATTTTTTAAATGAAGGAAAACAATTGAAATGAAAATATAAAAACCATGATGTATGACAGTAACATGGAGCGATGATAATGTGGAAAATAAACAACAAAATCAGCAACATGATATAAACAAGCATAAGCATCACGTAAATAAAAAAATATTAAAATAATGAAAACAGGAAAACAAAAACATAACAATAAATTCTAAATATTGGCACAATAATTAAACATTAAAATTTCAGTGAAAAGAACTGATAAAATATAGAGAATAAAATCTTGTATGGACTGTGTATTAGAAATAACTGCTTCATTCTAAGATGTATAGAGATGATATAAGTAGAAGACAAACTGACTGGCTGACTCTGATTGACCTACTGCCAACTGTAGAGGAAGTCTGGTTAAAATAATCATATGTACCTTCACATCCTCTTTCTATTTGCCCATTACACAAAAGAGCATCTGAGATCAAGTCTGGAAGACGTCCATTCAGATCAACAGAAGCAAGGCAGCCCTGGAATCCTTCCTTGGCATGGACGAGCTTTGGCAACGTTTTGTACATTTCTTTGGCAACACCTCCAATGTATAGGTCACCTTGCAGGGGGGAAAAAAAGTAAAATTATAAAATGTTCAATTATAATGCATTCTTTAAAGGATACAAAACCACAATCAATTAGTCCAAATATAAAACAATTTGTTATTATTTTTTGCAACAAATAAAGCAGGAATTAAAATTCAATTCATTAAAAAAATAATAATAATTAATAATAACAACAACAACAACAACAATAATAATAATAATAATAATAATAATAATAATAATAATAATAATAATAATAATAATAATAATAATAATAATGCAATTATTATTATTATTATTTACAAATAATTTAAGGGGAAATTAAGGCTCTGGACTTAACACTAAACAACCTTTCCTGTCTAGCAAGGCTTAGAGCAGAAAGAGTGGTAAAGATTAAATAAAATAATAATAAAAATATATAACATAAAATAATTATATAGATAGATAGATATATTTTTTTCTACAGGAGTTATAAAAAAAAAAAAAGTAAGAGGAAAAAAATAAAAAAGCTAGATATGTAACCAAAAGTTAAAGGTCAAAAAAAGATCCATGGCCTCAAGAACACACTGACTTCCAGGTGTGATAAATGTTTTTCTTCCTGACGGAACACCAGCTGGTTGAGGTGAATCTGCTTCTTGTGAGGTTTTGGTGGATACGTTTTTAACGCAGATAATCAAAAAAAGGGGTCAGACCGAGTCTCTATGCTGCCAAATGTCAAGGTTAAAAAATAATTTTCAGGGCTCCAGGGAGGCAGCTGTGTGTTCCTGCGACTCCTTCTGTCTGGCTGTACACTTAATATTGTTGTAAGCCATGAAGGTTAGGTCACACAGTGAGGAGATAAGAAGAATCATCAGACCTGTGGAGACACTGCCAGGAGAATCACGGCATGTACTGCAAGTGGTGAATATATCGCATTATATAACGATAAGACAAGGTATGCCATAACTGCCCAATATATAGGGGTGCCATCTTTATAACCCACTCCCTAGGGAGAAGAAGGGTCTCCATACCCATCTACGCATAGACGGAGTGAAGTAGGAGCAATACATATGCATTGGTTCTCTTCATTCCGCTCTGTGCCCACCACTGGTCTGCAGGGGGATATGCTTGAAAGGAATTATCCAGGATTAGAAAATGTACAGCTACTTTCTTGCATAAACAGCGTCTCCCCTTCAATAGAAATGAGCTGCAGGACCTCCACGCCCAAACTGAGCACAGGAGTGGTGCTGTTTCTGGTAGAAAGTGGGCCTGTTTTATAAGCCCGGAGAACCCCTTTAAAGGCTATGCAACCCCTTTAAACTCCTTTGTAAAGCTATGTTCCCACATTTGTTTCCTGTCTGTTTTTGAAAGAAAAAATTATGTCCGTCATTTGGCTGTTTGGACGCCTGTCAGTGCAGTGACGGCTGTCCGTCTATTATTCTGGGTTAGGTGGACTGATCGCCCTTTGTCTTTAATTGAAAAGTCCATTAAATTTAATAGTAAAAACAGCTTTGTTCACACTACGTAAAAGTAAGGCCGTTGTTGCTAATGGCAACAACAGCCGTACTTTATGCGGAGTGGAACATTGCCTTATCTGTTATGGGATAGTATACGCTCCAGCCGGGACATGTCAGTTTTCTGCAGCCGCGATTCAGTGAATGGCGGGCGCAGAAAGACCTGTCAGTTCACACAATGAAGCGAGCGGCTCCGGCCACTTGCTTCATTGTGTGCCGTGAAAAGATCATCCGGCCGGTACTTAACTACCGGCCGGGATGATCTGTGCAGAGACCGGACGTTCTGTGACCCAGCCGTGTCGCGGAATGGCCGGTCTCTTTACGTAGTGTGAACATAGCCTAAAAGGAAGGTGAAAAAAGAAAAACTGTGCGTGACCGACTTAAAAATACCGTCCATTGTTTGCAAATGACATCCAAAAAAAATTGTCATGATCATTATTCTGACGTCAACGCAGACAACATCCTTCATTTCATACATTGTGTGCATTGGACGTCCGCCATTCCATTAACTTCAGTGCATTGCATTGAGGTCAATCAAAATGCAGCAATAACGGACATTATTTCAAACAGAAAAAGCGTCCGCCTTTCCTCTTTTTTTTTTTTTTTTTTTGTTAAACATAGCCAATAAATGACCACAGGTTCCCTTTAAGAATAGCATTTTAAGTTTCCTGTTATGTGAAAAACATAAACAAATAGATAAATAATAAAGTAATTACACAAACATAATAATTTTTTAAAAATTGTATATTTATTAAATAATAATAATAATAATAATAATAATAATAATAAAGGAATGGAATATATATATATATATATATATATATATATATATATATATTATTTTTTTCCCCACATATACCATAAAGTAATATATTGTAAGGCAAAGAAGGTTAAAAAATGATTTCACATTTTTTTAAAGGAGCGAAAAAAAAAAGTAAGTAAAGCTGCTATAAAGAGACATATTCCTGCGGCATCAGCTGAGACAGCAGGTTTGAAATCACCAAAACTTTATTATATGCTTCAGTAGTCAGAGCTTGAATAAACAGTGCATGCCTATTTAGCGAGGCTCATAGATGACCTTCATCCGCGGAGCATGATACGGAGGCTGCTTAGCCACACACTCCCAGCATCAGCTCAAGGTCTATGATCATAAACAATGTGGCTTCATGATTTGTACACAGTGACATGAAACACAGCTGGAAAGCAGAATTATCAGATAACACAATCACGTGTCCAAACATGAACGGCAAAGGTAGAGGCTGACGAGAGGCCATAGAGGACACAGCGATAGCGCTTACCCCCCCCCCCCCCCCCCCCCCATTATTATAATTATTATTTTTCTTTTGTTCATTTCTAGGTGCCCCATAGAAATACAGTACAGGAATTATCATGATCTCGAAGTCTCCTATAGTTTAGGATATCATTGTTCTTCTATCAGATGGACACGGGGTGCATCAGCCAGTTCCCCATCAGCGTGTTGTATTACCGCTAGAAGAAAACTGAAGGAGTCAGTAATACATCTTCTAAAAACCAAGGCTGAAGCTCTGCCTGCACAAGAACAGAGCCACTCTTCTGCATGGTTATACGACTCGGTTCACTTCAACCGAACTCAGCTGCAATACCACCCACAAACTGAGGACAAGAGCAGCGCTGTTCCTCTTTAAAAGTTGCTATGGTTTTCTAATCCTGCATAAACAGTGTAAAATGAAGCTATACTGGAGTTAAAGGGAATCTGTCAGCTGTAATTCACAATCCTAACTGGTGAAGCTGTTATATAGCTTTTAGGACAAGGAGACACATGGTACCTTTCACATATCTGTTTGTGCTTCCAGATTGTAGAAAAATATTTTTATTATATAATAAGAAGAGTGAAAGAGGCTTTCCGGAGCTCCTGAAGAGCAGCCAGCTGTAACACCTTCCCCCCCCCCCCTCCCCAACCCTTTCAAGTGTCAATCATGCAGGGAGGGCGGGGAAAACGTTTCCGCTTAAAACAAATCAGGAGCTAAGAAAGGCCTCTTTGACTCTTTGTATCAGAGAATAGAAGCATTTTTTTATGTTATAGAAGCAGAGCTGTATATATAAACAGTATCATGGGTCTCCCTGCCCCAGCTATTTAGAATGTAAATTCCAGCTGACAGATTCCCTTTAAACATTAAATATGTAATCTTTCCCCCTCTGGTAGGTGATACCTATTAGTGGGTTTCAACTAGAGATGAGCGAACCTGCTGAGGTTCGGGTTCGTATGAACCTGAACTCTCGGCGTCCGATTCCTGCTGTCTGCCCGCTCCGTGCAGCGGGTGGATACAGCCGGAGGACCGCCTGGAAAACTGGGATACAGCCATAGCCATCTTTGTCTCTAACAGTGGATTGCATTATAAAGATTGATCGACTAGAACCGGTACTGTAATAAGAAAAAAACATAACAACATACAAACTATTCACCATAATTTTATTGCATTTAGTTAATTTGTTATAATAGATTGTAAGTTTTGGCATTTTTATGGGGAGAGTCCTCTAGTTCTGAGTATATGACAGTTCTCCTATATCGGGGGTAATGGTGGTGGTGGTGGGTTTGCCTTACAGAGCTGATCACTTGGGCACACATACAGGCTATGTTCGCACAACATACTATTTTTGAAAAGAAATAAAAGGGCATTGCTTTTCATTTGGCTCTCAAAACAACGGCCGTTGGTTTCCATTTGGTGCTAGAAATGATGGCAATTGTTCAATACATTGTTGCACTGACCTCAATGCATATTGTTGGAGTATTAAAAGAACGGCCGTTGTTTTAATGGAAAACAACAGTCGTTCTTTTAAAAAATAGTATGTTGTGTGAACATATCCCTAGAATACTAATATCTCTACCTCTCATGTACAGGTTTTATTATAATATGTATGATGAAATAAATATGCATTCGATAAGTTTTATTTCGGTCTTTGCCTCTCTTGCCGGCCCGTTGATATACCCTACAGGAGTCGTCTTTCTCTCTACATTTTGTTCACTGGATTTCAACTTTCCTTCCTTAACTTAGTCGAGTTATTTTCCTTGACTTTGCCACCGACTTGACAGACCTGAACTGGCAAAGCGCCAACTTCCCGGAGCATTTCACAGTTTTGCTGCGTAGTTGGAAAGTTACGTGTTGTTCCGCTTAGAAAGTGATTGTTCATAAGGAAGTGTTCAGCTACTTTTCTAACTCTCTTGCCCTTATTGATTTAACATTAGTTTAAAGACATATTATTAGCCGGGGTCTAGATCTTTTTGTATAGTAATTAACCTTTACGCGCTCGGTTTTTAGCTACATCTCTGGTGACGAGGTTTACGGCCACATGTAAGGATTGCTCACGGTACAAGGTCTTTTTCTGTTTTCTTCTTCCATCCATTTATGCTATATTCTCGATTATTAGTGGCAGCCAAATCCTCGGTGTTGGCAGGTTTCAGCCAAATCGGAAATACCTAGTTAATCCCCCCGTGTGACATTTTCCAGACTTTTAACTCAATCACAGCATAAATTCAGATTTTAGGGCTACAGGTTCAACACATTATTGATTTTCCTTTTAAAATCAATATGTTATTGCTACTGAAGGCTCAAACGGTAAAGCATTTCAGGGTCAGCACGTTCAGAAGGTTCCAGTGGTGAACATTACGGTATATAATAGAAGGCAGAACCCAGCTCTAGAAATATATATATATATACTTGTAGGCAGACATTCGTTTTCTATCATTATTATTTGAATTTAGTTATTTATCTTGGCGCCAAGAACCCTTTGTTCCATATAAATTTTACCTGTTTTACCTGTTTTCTTCCCCTCTTAGGCTTATTACAATACTTTTACATAGTCACATAGTTTGTATAATTGACATGTCCGTGATGTTCAACCAAGATCTGGGGTAAGAGAGCGGTAAAGGGAGGGGAATCTTATATGTTTATTAGAGATGAGCGAACTGGGTTCGGGTCGATCCAAACCCAAACGTTCGGTATTTGATTAGCGGTGGCTGCTGAAGTTGGATAAAGCTTTAAGGTTGTCTGGAAAACATGGATACAGCCAATGACTATAGCCATGATTTCCACATAGCCTTAGGGCTTTATCCAAGTTCAGCAGCCACTGCTAATCAAATGCCGAACGCTTGGGTTCGGCTGGACTCAAACCCAAACCCGGTTCGCTCATCTCTAATGTTTATAATTAGAGATGAGCGAACCGGGTTCGGGTTCAATTTTATCCGAACCCGAACTATCGGCATTTGATTAGCGGTGGCTGCTGAACTTGGATAAAGCCCTAAAGTTGTCTGGAAAACATGGATACAGCCAATGACTATATCCATGATTTCCACATAGCCTTAGGGCTTTATCCAACTTCAGCAGCCACCGCTAATCAAATGCCGATTGTTCGGGTTCGGATAAAATTGAACCTGAACCCGGTTCGCTCATCTCTAATGTTTATTATAGGTTTATGTAAGAGATATTATTTTTCCTTATTCATGTCACATCTTGGTGCAGGCTATATGCCGCCTACGCATTGGCAGTCTAATTGTGTCTATATTTGATACATTCCCCAAGCGTGTAATATTTTATACATATATGCGGTCTACCAAATTTATGTCAGTATTAAATGTTGCTGAGACTGTTACTGTTGTGACCCACTTCTGTGGTAGCCACTATCTCCACAGATAAGGGGGACTGAAAGAAAATGGGTTAAAGGGGTTATCCAGTGCTACAAAAACATGGCTACTTTCTTTCAAGACAACACGACTCTTGTCTCCAGTTCAGGTGCAGTTTGCAGTGAGGCTCCATTCATTTCAATGGAACTGAGCAGCAAAAACCCGCCCAAGCTGGAGACAAGAGCGGTGCTGTCTCTGGAAGAAAGTGGCCATGTTTTCATAGCGCTGGATAACCCCTTTAAGGCCTTATTACACTAAACGATTATCGGCCGATATTGGCCCTTTTGGCTCGTGTAATCAAAAAGGCAACAATCAGCCGACATGGACGATGTTAAAAGACAAATGACTAATATAGCAGTGATCTGCTGCCGTTGCTCCGTGGAATAGGAGCGGCGGCATCAGACCACTGCTATCTGCTATGAGCTGCCGGATAATCAAGAGATCACCCGGAAAGCCCCCTGCAGCTCACTGTGGCCCCTCTGTACTCACCCGCTCGCTGACGACGCGTGTAATAGCGCCGGCAGCAAGCGGGGAAAGAGGAGCAGGCAAACGCTGACAGCTCCTCTCCGTCGCTCCATGTAATAGGGGCTTTAAAATCAGGACATCTGAGACTACATAGTGATGTAAGACTCGACCACAGGTCCTCTTTAAGCCAAGAGCCACAATTTCCAATGATTTCAAAGTACCATTATAAAGCTTTGGCCAAAACAATACCAAAGCTGCCATCTAATTGGTGGTTATCAACAATTCACCAATTCACTGAACACTTAGTTGTGCCTCCCCTGGCTGGGAAGTGTGTGTGTGTGGGGGGGTATTTCTAAGGGCATTATAATAGACTTCATGCACCGGCCCATCCACAGTACATCTATAACATGGAGTATCCATTTTTAATAGTTTTCTTCTTCCAATGAAGCTTCCATTAAGGCTCTTTTATTGCAAATGGATTTATACCGTATAGAAAAAGATCAATTCCAACAGAATAGAATGAAATCATCTACTTATTAGATCCTTCTGTTCTGCGCCCAGTAAATTAGGTTGTGTTTCCTTTAAATCTTTAAAATTTAACAAAGAACCCAAGTAATTTTTTCTTTTCATCTCATTAGAGAATGATTAGAATTCTTTGGTCCTTTGCGATGTTATTGTGCAGCATTATTAATAATGCATGCCTACTTATAAGGTCTTAATGGCATTAAGATCTATACTTAGATTTCATCCAAACTGGATATTGGACGTGTTTGTTTTTACCAAGCTCTTAGCTGTCTATGTATAGGAACAAGTTATTTTAGATCTAAGAGGCCGATAATACATGAAGGTGGAAATACTGTAAAGTGTCTATTAAGTTGCAGCTTCTCAGGGTTTTACACTGTCCTTGTGGCTTTATAGAACGGTTACTTTGTCCATTACTTTCTTTTAGCTTATATTGAGAAGCTTGTCTGATGAAAACACTCGAGAGTTTTACAGGCGGCTTAGGCTCCCACTTTACAGCATTTAGTAAAAGACAAACGTCTCCACTTTTTTTTTCCAGTTCTTTATAATAAATTCTTAAATTTATTTTTTTAAGATATTTTTTTCAAATTTTCCATTTTACTATATATATATATATATGTATATATATATATATATGTTATAAAATAATTCTGGGGACACTTTCCCTTTAACCCCTTAGCGACCTATGACGTACCTGGTACGTCATGGTGCCACGGGGGGAGTTCGGAGAGGGGTCCCGCCGGGACCCCGCTCTGAACGGTGCTGCTCCCGGCTGATATCTGCAGCCGAGGAGCGCCTCCATTAGCAATGGTTTGAATTTTTTAAAAGCCATCACATGAAAGAAAAGTTATACATGTTACATATCGTTGTAATCGTTACGGTTTGAGGAACATGGATATCAAGTCAGTTTTACCCAAGGGCGAATGGCATAAATGCAAAACTCCCTGAAATCCAAACAAATTCTGTTTTGTTTTTTTGAATTTGACAGCGCAAAGGATTTTTTTCTGGTTTCGCTGCATATTTTATGGAAAAATAATGCCTGTCATTGCAAAGTAAAATTGGTTTGCAAAAAATAAGGGCTCATATGGGTCTCTTGGTGAAAAAATGCAAGTTATTTGGCCTTTAAACATAAAGTGGAAAAAACAAAAGTGCAAAAAATGAAAATTGGCTTTGACCTTAAGGGGTAAAGAAAGAAATTCTAACATCTTCAATATTCCTGCCTGGTACAAACCCATATTCTGTAGGAGACCTGGGATGATTGGAACAGGCAAATCCAACGACTGCTCTCAAACCTGCCAGACTGTGCAAGCATCAATATACTGTATGTCCATGTAACGGGACACTGGATGGGGGATGTCATGGCCCAGAAGGAGCAGCATTCAGTGTAACATTACATGAAGAGACAGATAAACCTTCACGACTCAATTAAGAATTCTGAAAGTTTAGAAGGTCCCCCCCCCAAAATAAATAAATATAATCCTGTAAGTAAAAGGGATCTAGAGTAGTTTAGTTTCATTGTGCACAGGGCACCGAGGAGGAACATATGTCTCTTACCTTCCACCTCGGCGCTGTTCCTGTGATGTTATCTGTGTAATTCTTGGCCCGGAGCACCGTTAGGAGCACTGCCCCGCCTTCAGAGCACCTATATTCAATGTAATAGGCTGGCCCACGCTCTGGGGGTAGGGTAATGCTACTAATGGTGCTCCAGACCAAGGATTACACTGCTAACAGCACGGGAACAGTGCAAAGGCAGAAGGTAAGAGACAAACCTTCCTCCTCTGTGCCCTGTGCACAATAGGGGGCTATTAGCAGATTAGATCCGTGTAACTTGCTGACAATTTCCCTTTAACCATAATAGTATTAGGAATATCCAATGAGGGACAATCCTTTTACAGAGCCGGATGGGAGACAGCAACCGAGTGCCGATCAGCAAGGTGGCTTCAGTTGTCTTGTACTGTACATGTAATCATTGTCCTGTGATTGGCTGCAAAATAAATTACGTAGGTGATGTCATCACTGCCGGACTGGCAAGATCCACAGAGTGGTCAGGCTGCGCTACGGCAATTTTCTTAAAATGCCAAACAACCCCTTTAAAGTTGAGTGACCAAGGCCCATTGATAAGGAATGTAGACATCCTGCACATATAAACTAGGTTAAAGGGGTTGTCCAGGATGAATCCATACTAAGCCAGGACGCCAGGGCTGTGCAGGACATGACAGTACTTACCTGTCTGGCTCCTCCGCCACTGCTGAATCCCAGCCTGCCTGCTCTTTGCCACTCCTATAGGAAATGGCCGGTCAACACGGACTCCTCAGAAATGTCTATTAATGTTTAATATTTGGTTCCAGAATGGATGACATGGAGGGCACCTCGATCATCTGTAATTCTAGCAGCCGATAACAGAACTGTCCCCAAGGATGAAATCCACTATTCACACCCTGGTATCGTCATAGACATTGGCTTCTCTACTCTACTAGAACCCTACAATGTACGCTCCATACATATCAATGTTATTCTACACGGCTTATAAGTGGCTGAGATGTAAAAGACAGAAATACATTTAAATGCAAGGGCCAAAATACTTAGTAAAAACCTATACGCAATGTTAAACGCCCCAAATGGGCCACCTGCCGCCCATAAGAATAGTCTTGATTTTCTCTGACACAGTTTCATGTTCTCCCAGGACCACTCTTTTAATAACATGGCACTAGTTACCAGAAACAGAACTACAAAAGGCTCCATTCAATGGGAAAAAATGTCCTGTCCCTCATCTAGACAGGACCGACTAACAAAGGTCTATTCATTCGCAGCATAAAGTATCACCTTGTGTGCGTGTCCTGCTGGAGGCGCATACATTCCTAATCTGTTGTTATTAGCAGTCAGTACCTGTGCCGGGAGACCGAGCAAATGCAGAAATTACATGCATCTCATAAGATGTGAAGGATTGAACATTCTGTGCTGGCAGAACAGCTCCAGCTGCAATGAGAAAGTATGTGGCGGCCAGGTAAAGGGAAAAGCACTGTAGACAGTCTATATTATAATGATCCCCTGGTGCACATCGCCCGCCAGCCTAGCGGAGGAAACCAAAAGCAGGTAACAAGGCACACCGATTGTTTAATTCCAGGCTAATGAGAAGTATTGCACATGGATGTATTATAGAGCGTGCAACCTATGATCTGTGCAGAGCTGTAATACAGCACCTACACAGACGACTCCCATTCCATAAAGACGGGTTCTATCGTTTCTATTTGTATTCTGGCTGCACATCTAGGTTGAGGTTCGGGCTACATGGTAACGTGCTGCAGATCGCACGAGTCGCACAACCAGATCATTAGTGTAACTTGCTGCCACTGTCATAGAACCTGCAAACTGATAAAAAAACAATGCCGAGGCCTCTTCAATAATTTGGCACATCACCGACTTTCCATTAGCTCTAGCTTACATTTACATACAGTAAGTTCTGGCATAATTATAATATACGGAGATGTCTTAAGACATAGAAAACTATATGTGAGCTGTTCTCCTTGTCTCCCCCTCCTCTCCCCTTTCCTCTCTCAGTCGGCTCATGTAATAAGCTTCCTGGTCGGCTGTCTCTACACTCTGTCATCACATTGCGGTCATAAGCAATTTAACCTCAAACTAACCTTCCAGGCATAATAGTGCACAAACAGCCGGCAAGGAAGGTGTTCATATGGGCTGTTTTAGAGGGAAAAGGGGAGGAGGGGGAGACAAGCAGAACAGCTCCCAAACAGTTTTCTGTGTCTTCTGCAGAAAGCACAAAACTTGGGGAAGGAGACTGAGAAGGTAATAACAAATATGGAAGGAATTGTTAGTCTCTAGGAGGGGATTATCTTCTAGAATAACAAAAATACAGCTACTTTCTTCCAAAAACAGTGATACACCTGTCACATGAACATTATTTAATACACCCGTCACCTGAACATTATTCAATACAATGGAACTGAGCTGCAATACCACACACAAACTAAGGACAAGAGGGGCGCTGTTACTGAAAACAAGGGAAATTCTTTTTGAATAAAAAATATACTTACCCTCTTCCCTACCACTAATGCTGTGTCATTCCCTGCTGCGAGGCGCCTCCTTGCATAAATGTCAGCACAAGGACGTGCCCACTCAGCCAATCAGTGGCCACAGTCGTGTCCTGCCTCAACAACTGATTGGCCAAGTGGGAAGGCCCTTGTGCTGACAACAACATGAGTATGTACTCTATAGCCAGGTCTGACACTGAGACATCGGTGGAGAATCTATTTAAAGGGGGAAAAAATCTAACCTGCTGATATTTCTCTATTGAGCAGCAGACGCCAAGGAGTAAGGTATGTTTCTTACCTTCATCCTTGGCACCATTCCGATGCAGTTAGTCGTGTGCGCCACAGTCTGGTGAGACCATTAGGAGTACTGCCCGCCCACATAGCGCTGATCCGACCCCAGCCGGCCTCCCCCTTTCTAATGATAATAAATGCAGCGGGCCGTCCGGGGCCGGATCAGCACCATGGGGGGGACATTGCTCCTAACAGTGATTCTAATGGTGAAGAACACGACTAACTGCGCCGTAGTGGTGCCGAGGAGGAAGGTAAAAGACATCCTATAAGAGACATACTATAAGAGACATACCTTCCTCCTCACGTCTCCTGTTCAATAGGTACATAGCAGGATAGATTTGTGTAACCTGCTGATAGTTCCCCCTTAACAGTACCCTAAGCCTGGTGGCTTCTACCTGGCACCGGTCCTATGGTTCAAGTCCTGCACCAGTAATATATATATATATATATATATATATATATATAATTATATAATATAGTCACATGGAACAGTCTTATGATTAGAGTAAAAGGAATTTTGTGGCAGCAAAATGAGTAAAACAGCAATTACAATTTCCTTGTATCTCTCCCTAAATGTTCTTCATTAGAAGAGCGGTGGCGTGCCCGGCATAGAAGTCTAGAAGTATGCACTCCTCTGCGTTTAGACTGTAGATAGTGATAATAGATCTTAAGAGAACTTTGGGCATGATCATATTTAATTCATCCCGACTGAAGATGCTGGAGGGATCGGGCTTCATTAATCAGTATTCCACCTGCTAGTGACAAAATCAATGAGGACTGAAGTCATTAGGAACACTTTTTATTGCCATAGCAGTCAATTACAGTAATTGAGTTCAGGGGTTATTTGGTCGCTCAGTGAAGTCTGAGATAATACTGACCATCAGTTCAATAGAAATCTTAATTTAAGTAAAATAACATGTAAAGATGTTTGTGTCTCTTAGCTCGGCCTCCTCCCTGCCCCATGCATGTATTATCTCCCTATAGCCAGTGGCGCAGAACACCAGGGCCGCTGCCGGTGCATTAGTGCCGGCACTGCAGTTAGGGCACAGATAGGAAAAAGAAGGTCTACCTGCTTCTTGCCTCCTAAAGGAGTCCGTGGGGTAATCATCATGGGCAGGGAGTGGGGAGAAAATAAAAAAGACCTATCCCTGCGCCTGCATTGTGCTGAATGACTGGCCTCCCATACCCTACTGAGTGTCATCTTCTCCTGGGTTCCGGTTACGTCCCGGCCGAAACAAGTGGGTGGTTTTTAGCCCACTCAGCCAATCAGTGACTACAACGGTGTCCGGCCCCAGTCACTGACTGACTAAGCGTGGCATCCGTTAGCCGGGTCTTGATGTAGCCGGAGTGGAGCTAAGAAGACAGCCGGCTGGGCTCCAGGAGCAGGACACAGCGCTGCATGGGCACCGGGACAGGTGAATACGACCTCGTTTTATGTTTCCCCAACCCCCAATTCCAATTTTTTTTTGCCCTGTGCCAGACTTCTCTTTTAAAGCAGACCTGTCAGTATGATGTGACACAGTATAACAAGCACACGGTTAAAGGGGTTATCCAGCACTACAAAAACATGTCCAGCAACACTCTTGTCTCCAGTCTGGGCGGGGTTTTGCTGCTCAGTTCCATTGAAGTGAATGGAGCTCAACTGCAAACAGCACCTGAACTGGAGACAAGAGTCGTGTTATCTCTAAAAGAAAGCGGCCATGTTTTTGTAGCACTGGAGAACCCTTTTGAATAGATTTGGTAACCTTAATCCTTATGTGAATCAACCCCACTGTTGCTGATATCAGTGACACAAGAGAGAGGCCGGCAAATAGGCTGTCAATGAAAGTCATGTAGGTGTGGACAGTGAATGGGCTGAGGGGGGTGCCCCATGGCCGCTGTGTCCTAATTTGCATATTTAACAAAAAGGAAGGCTATTGGAGCAGCGGAGGGTTGGATTTACATGAGAGATATTGTCAGCTTCAGGGTGACCAGCTCCGGCTTATGCAGCGCTACAAAAACACGGCCACTTTCTTCCACAGACAGCACCACTCTCCAGGTCAGGTGTGGTTTGCAATTAAGCTCCATTCACTTCAATGGAACTGAGTTACAGAACCTGCACCAAACTAGAGACAAGAGCGGCGCTGTCTCTGGAAGAAAGCGGCCATGTTCACCAGCAGTCCCATTCTTTATACTGTTTCGACTTTATAAGTTTAGCCTGTCTGAGAATTAATAGTGTGTTATTTATCTCCCACGATGTCTGTGACTTTAGCCTCAGGGTATCGTAAAACAACATTAACGCTTTGCATTTTCTGTGGAAAAATCCCCAGTGGATTTCACACCAAATACAGCAGGGAGGAAGAAGTGAAAGTCTTGCCAGTTCTTCCCTTTGCTCACCTAAGCAGCTAAATCATCATTATTTTCTTGCTTTTTTTTTTTTTTTTTTTTTTCCCTTCAAAACTGTGGATTTAAGTTCCCTTCAAACACAATTTTTTTTTAGTGTGGCTTTTCTTTGGGGGTGGGTCAGGGGGCGACTTAAAAAACTGAAATATCTTCAGTATTTTATTTTGGCTTTACTTTTTTATGCAGCTTTACTGGTTGATTTATTTTAATGTATGTTAGTACATGCAATTTTTTATTGCATTTTTAGTGCCATTTTTCCAATTACAAATCATGTCTGTATATTATTATTATTATTATTATTATTATTATTATTATTATTATTATTATTATTGTAATATTGGGCAATGGACATGTCCTGCCATAAGTTTCTAATGCCGGGGTCCTGCTGATGTGACCCTCAAGATATTGTAAGCAGGGCTCAGCATTAGGAGTCTCAGGAGTGGTAAGTAGAGATGAGCGAACCTCAATAATCCCCATCCGAATCCGAACGTTCTGCATTTTATTACCCGTGGCTGAAGAAGTTGGATGCAGCCCTAAGGATGAAAAACATGGATACAGACTGTAGCCTATGACTGTATCCATGTTTTCCAGGCATCCTCAGGGCTGCATGCAACTTTTTCAGCCACCAGTAATCAAATGCAGAGTGTTTGGGTTTGGACGAGGGTGCTTGAGGTTCGCTCATCTCTAATGGTAAGCACTGAACAATCTGGTCCAGGGTTTGATTTTTTTATTGATTTTTTTTTTTTCCCCGAAAAATTACGAAATATTTTTGTGCTCTTAGTGCTAATAGTCCAGGGAACCTGCTCTTAAACAATGTCGTCCTTAAAGGGAACCTGTCATAACTTTCATGCTGCCTGATCTGCAAGTCATGGGGGCTTCTCCCCAATCTGTTTGGGTATAGGAAGAGAAATCAAGGCCTGAGTAATAGAGAGACGAGATCCTCCATAAATTTACTTTTTTTTTTTTTTTTTTATTAAAAAGTTTAAATAATTTTTGTAGATTTTTAAAATTGTGGTTTTATTTTACATTTCATCATTTTCTATGTTTCTAAAACTAAAGAAATAATAAATCCTGAAACCCGGCACTCTCACACCGAACACCGGAGCTCCCCAGAGTCTGACGTTTCTTGGCCTGTAGGGATCACATCTCAGCAGTCATCTGATAATGATGACAGGAAGATTACAATGACAGGTAACTCCTATATATAGATAAAACAATATCACACTATTCACACTGAGCAGATTATCAAAAATACACGTGTCAATATCGAAGGTTAATTAGGACCGGAAAAAAAAAAGGGAATAGATATGGCAGCTTATAATAAGGACAGATCTGCTCACCGGACAGGGATTTACTTTATATTTCACTCATTTATTTTGATTGAGTGTGACTGCTGTAAGCCTGAAATATAAAAACTCCCTTCCCTTGTCTATTACTACTGTATTTACAACCACTTCAAGAAACAGTAAAGCCAAATCTTTTTCTGCTTTGTTCTTAGGTTGCTGCTGGGGATCCCATCCTAAAAGCATTTGTTAAAAAAAAAAAAAAATAATAATAATAATAATAATAATAATAATAATAATAATAATAATAATAATAATTAGAGTAGGAGTAAGAATATAATTTGTGAATGCTGGAGGTCACATCCCTGACCTCTGGCTATATAATGCAGTAGGTGTTGGCTCAGTATAGTGCTGTGCTGGTACCATGTCACTAACCATATGTTGCTACTGGATGGACTCCCCCATTGTCTCCCATTGTTGCAGTCACTACTGTCAGGACGCTCTGCATGGCAGAATGTAGGCAGGGGTCTGGGGTTTGTACAGTCAGCTGTATTGTCTGCAAGCGGTGGGCTCTGCTCTAGGCTCTGGTGTCTGTAAGCGGTGGGCTCTGCTCTAGGCTCTGGTGTCTGTAAGCGGTGGGCTCTGCTCTAGGCTCTGGTGTCTGTAAGCGGTGGGCTCTGCTCTAGGCCCTGGTGTCTGTAAGCGGTGGGCTCTGCTCTAGGCCCTGGTGTCTGTAAGCGGTGGGCTCTGCTCTAGGCTCTGGTGTCTGTAAGCGGTGGGCTCTGCTCTAGGCCCTGGTGTCTGTAAGCGGTGGGCTCTGCTCTAGGCCCTGGTGTCTGTAAGCGGTAGGCTCTGCTCTAGGCTCTGGTGTCTGTAAGCGGTGGGCTCTGCTCTAGGCCCTGGTGTCTGTAAGCGGTGGGCTCTGCTCTAGGCCCTGGTGTCTGTAAGCGGTGGGCTCTGCTCTAGGCTCTGGTGTCTGTAAGCGGTGGGCTCTGCTCTAGGCCCTGGTGTCTGTAAGCGGTGGGCTCTGCTCTAGGCTCTGGTGTCTGTAAGCGGTGGGCTCTGCTCTAGGCCCTGGTGTCTGTAAGCGGTGGGCTCTGCTCTAGGCCCTGGTGTCTGTAAGCGGTGGGCTCTGCTCTAGGCCCTGGTGTCTGTAAGCGGTGGGCTCTGCTCTAGGCCCTGGTGTCTGTAAGCGGTAGGCTCTGCTCTAGGCTCTGGTGTCTGTAAGCGGTGGGCTCTGCTCTAGGCTCTGGTGTCTGTAAGCGGTGGGCTCTGCTCTAGGCTCTGGTGTCTGTAAGCGGTGGGCTCTGCTCTAGGCTCTGGTGTCTGTAAGCGGTGGGCTCCGCTCTAGGCTCTGGTGTCTGTAAGCGGTGGGCTCTGCTCTAGGCTCTGGTGTCTGTAAGCGGTGGGCTCTGCTCTAGGCCCTGGTGTCTGTAAGCGGTAGGCTCTGCTCTAGGCTCTGGTGTCTGTAAGCGGTGGGCTCTGCTCTAGGCTCTGGTGTCTGTAAGCGGTGGGCTCTGCTCTAGGCTCTGGTGTCTGTAAGCGGTGGGCTCTGCTCTAGGCTCTGGTGTCTGTAAGCGGTGGGCTCTGCTCTAGGCTCTGGTGTCTGTAAGCGGTGGGCTCTGCTCTAGGCTCTGGTGTCTGTAAGCGGTGGGCTCTGCTCTAGGCTCTGGTGTCTGTAAGCGGTGGGCTCTGCTCTAGGCCCTGGTGTCTGTAAGCGGTGGGCTCTGCTCTAGGCTCTGGTGTCTGTAAGCGGTGGGCTCTGCTCTAGGCTCTGGTGTCTGTAAGCGGTGGGCTCTGCTCTAGGCCCTGGTGTCTGTAAGCGGTGGGCTCTGTTCTAGGCTCTGGTGTCTGTAAGCGGTGGGCTCTGCTCTAGGCTCTGGTGTCTGTAAGCGGTGGGCTCTGCTCTAGGCTCTGGTGTCTGTAAGCGGTGGGCTCTGCTCTAGGCTCTGGTGTCTGTAAGCGGTGGGCTCTGCTCTAGGCTCTGGTGTCTGTAAGCGGTGGGCTCTGCTCTAGGCTCTGGTGTCTGTAAGCGGTGGGCTCTGCTCTAGGCCCTGGTGTCTGTAAGCGGTGGGCTCTGCTCTAGGCTCTGGTGTCTGTAAGCGGTGGGCTCTGCTCTAGGCTCTGGTGTAAGCGGTGGGCTCCGCTCTAGGCCCTGGTGTCTGTAAGCGGTGGGCTCTGCTCTAGGCTCTGGTGTCTGTAAGCGGTGGGCTCTGCTCTAGGCTCTGGTGTCTGTAAGCGGTGGGCTCTGCTCTAGGCTCTGGTGTAAGCGGTGGGCTCCGCTCTAGGCCCTGGTGTCTGTAAGCGGTGGGCTCCGCTCTAGGCTCTGGTGTCTGTAAGCGGTGGGCTCTGCTCTAGGCTCTGGTGTCTGTAAGCGGTGGGCTCTGCTCTAGGCTCTGGTGTAAGCGGTGGGCTCCGCTCTAGGCCCTGGTGTCTGTAAGCGGTGGGCTCTGCTCTAGGCTCTGGTGTCTGTAAGCGGTGGGCTCTGCTCTAGGCTCTGGTGTCTGTAAGCGGTGGGCTCTGCTCTAGGCTCTGGTGTAAGCGGTGGGCTCTGCTCTAGGCCCTGGTGTCTGTAAGCGGTGGGCTCTGCTCTAGGCTCTGGTGTCTGTAAGCGGTGGGCTCTGCTCTAGGCCCTGGTGTCTGTAAGCGGTGGGCTCTGCTCTAGGCTCTGGTGTCTGTAAGCGGTGGGCTCTGCTCTAGGCCCTGGTGTCTGTAAGCGGTGGGCTCTGCTCTAGTCTCTGGTGTCTGTAAGCGGTGGGCTCTGCTCTAGGCTCTGGTGTCTGTAAATGGGGGAGGGGCTGTTTAGTGGGAACTGTTCGGGTGGTTAATTCTTAGGGGATGAGTCTGGGGGGTCTCTGTTGGATTCTGTTTACAATATGTATTTGGCATGGGGTCTGTATATAGAGCTAACCTAGGGTATACAGTAAATAGGGTACAGCTTAAAGTCTGCCTGGGGGCTATGACTTTTTATCTACACCGCTTATGCCAAGGGGGTGGGGAGGGGAGGGGTGGGGTGGGCAACAAATTAAATTGTGAAAACTATGGTGTGAATAGAGGCATCAGGGTGCAGCTATGTACTCCGAGGCCTCTATTTGCACCATAGTTTTCACTATTTATATTGTTGTTGAATTCTACACCGGCCTGGATCTCACTAAGGGCTCGGGGTATATTGGTAAGTACGATTTATACAGTATATGCACCGCTACATAAATCCAGCGGCTCCATGAACAGGTGGGGATTACCATCAGCTTACGATTAATTCCCCCCCCCCCCCCCCAATATCTATTGACTTCTCCTAAAAAAATCTCCAGTCTTCCAGTTGCTGTATGTCCTGCAGGAAGTGGTGTATTCTCTCCAGTCTGACACAGTGCTCTCTGCTGCCACCTCTGTCCATGTCAGGTACTGTCCAGAGCAGGAGAGGTTCTCTATGGGGATTTGCTGCTGCTCTGGACAGTTCCTGACATGGACAGAGGTGGCAGCAGAGAGCACTGTGTCAGACTGGAGAGAATACACCAATTCCTGCTGGACATGCAGCAGCTGACAAGTACTGGAAGACTGGAACTTTTTAAATAGAAGTAAATTTCAAATCAATTTAACTTTCTGACATCATTTTTTAACCTAATGCCTGATTCAGCTACTTTGTACTGTGTATGTATCCAAGCTATAAAGTATCATACTGTACATGTAGCCAACTATACTCTGTATACTGCAACTCTGTATATATGGACTACAGACAGGATAAAGCGTCCATAATAATATACATGGGGGGTCAGTATCTAAATCTGAATATATAGAATTTCTATGCTACCTAGAAAAAGCCAGAATAGTATATAACCTTGTGTGTTTTTATCCTACAGATGAACCTTGTGAATGGTGATGGATGTCAGGAGCCGACTATCAACTTGTTACACCTCAGTGTTTGGAAACATAGATTACATTTGGTTATTTTCCTTCCGAGAACTCTTAGGATATTTGTATATATGTATGTATGTGTAAGAAGAGCCGTATACCGCTGTGTGCTGCTGTTAGTATGACATCACTGTGTAATAATTCCATCAAGTCCAGGCGGTAACACACGTACACACCTGATACTAACAATATAGGAAGCTACCAAGGAGTCCATCCTATATACTGTCACAGTGATATATAGTAGATAGAGAGCTGATAGAAGAAAGGTAAAAGAGAGCGAAGAGGAGCAAGAAATGGAAGGCTGGCCGCAATGGATGTACAGTTCTCCTATAAATAATAATAATAATAATAATAATAATATGTATTATATGTATTACCCCGGGGGGGTAATACATATAATACATATACACAGTGTGCACTGGGTCCGCGAGGCTTCCTCTGTGTCGGGGGCTTTATACACTGATGTTACGTCCATTGTTACACCCATCTATCATTACACATGTGGCCGCCTGCACCGTCCTGGCTCCTACTACCCTGGTCGGAGTTGTATAATGAATATCCTCAGGTAGGCGGCTGTATTATAGAGCAGCCTCCTGTATATTATAGTGATGCTCACTCAGTGTTCCCAGCACAGGCGGCAGATACTACGTCATGCATCTCTCTGTGTAGCTGAACCTTCCCTGCACCTGCATGTAGCAGCAGCCATAATCCTGGACACAAGGCCTCCCTGGTCGCACATGTGTCTATAGGACCCTCGGAGCCCCCAGCGACTCTCTCATCCTCACACACAGTCACTGCCAGAGGGGACACGTCTGCCGCTCTGCCGCATTTTATTTTTACTTTCGCATTTCCATTGTCAGACTGCCATCTAGTGGTGGAAGAGCACATTGCTTTACATCAAGCTTTTCAAAAACATATCACCCTGAAAGGTTTATTTTATTGCATTTAAAGAAATCTATAAATGTTTATATATAGGAAGAATATAAATCTAGAAAGCTTCAGCCAGGACTCCAAGAGGAAACTCTATTCTGTCTACATTAAATGCTATAAAGGAATCTGATGTGGCTGGTATATGGTCCTGGCAGCGCCCCCAACCTCCTTCAGTCCCATCCTATTTGCTATTGTTCATAGGAAACTGTCAAAATAGCAGCTGTTTTTATTGGATGTCGCTCATTTAACTGAAAATAATGACCATTGTTAATATAATAACCTCCATTATTCGCTTTCCAATAAAGGGTTTCCATCTAAGGGATTTAAAGGGATTGTTAAAAAAAAAAATAAATAAATATATATATATATATATATATATATATATATATATATATATATATATATATATATTCCCTTTCAAATCAATGTGTGCCAGAAAGTGCCAGAGATTTGTAAGTTACGACTATCAGCTGATGTATGTCCTGACACAACGCTCTCTGCTGCCACCTCTGTCCATGTCAGGAACTGTCCAGAGCAGGAGGGGTTTTCTATGGGGATTTGCTGCTGCTCTGGACAGTTCCTGACATGGACAGAGGTGGCAGCAGAGAGCACTGTGTCAGACTGGAGAGAATACACCACTTCCTGCAGGACATATAGCAGCTGATAAGTACTGGAAGACTGGAGATTATATAGCCGCAATCCCTCTTGATAACACATTGGGCCCACTATTATTAGCCGTCACCGCCAGATTTCACTTAGAGCTGTTTGTTTGAGGAAACTGACTGTAACTTTCCTGTGCTATGAAGACGTGTGACTCTCCCGACGTCCGCCCCCCCCCCCCCATCCTGACCGCAGGCCGTTCAATTAACAGCAAATCCAATTTATAAATGAGCACAACATCGGTAATTCCACTTGTTAATTACAGAAACTTTTTCTCGTCTTTCTTTTTGTGCCCCAGATTATGCCGAGATTTCTGACACCGATTTGTTTCGGCTTAGTGGACAATTTTCCAAATTAATCTTGAAGTTTTTTTCTTCTAATTTTCTGGTTTTAATTGAAATTTTTATATTTTGAATTTTTTTCATATACAGTGAAAGCTCGGATTATAAGTAACTTGGTCTGAGAACGTTCTGCAAGACAAACTCGGTAAGGGAGCAAGATTTGGTAATATGAGCCCCTGACACTGTACTGGGTAGAAAGCCTCTTATTTTAACCCACTGCTACCTGATCCGCTCTGCCAGTGATCGGACGCCTTCCGGCTCGTCCACATCACTGCTACTTCCCCCTGATCCCTGAATTAACCCTTTCACCAATAACTGTTCCCGGCAGCCGGCACTGTCCAGCACAACATCGCCCCCTATCAGACAGCAGCCGCTTCTGGGTTACCAATAACTATTTTTTTCTCAGAATTTATTTTTTTTTTTAATTTGTTCTATTTCTCCATCATTAATTCGGGGAATGTATCAAGCAATCAAAGGGTAACTGTGGTGAATAGAAATTCTTATTTATTTATTTTTTTATGTAACTTGTATTATAACTTTATAAGAAAATGTCATTTTTATTCCCTATGGCCCCTCTGCTGCCACCAATGGCTGTGATGGGAACTGCAGGGCTGCACAAGCCCTGGTCCAGGTAGATATCAATAATGGAGCTGAATGCACGGCCGGTGATACTCCGCCTGCCCTGATGTTTATTCGGATGCATGGTTGCATCACACTCTGGGATGTTGTATATTATTTTATTTCCCGGAATACCCCTTTAAGTGTTACTATTCCCCTCGTCTTATTATGGTCTAGAGCTCTCAGCGCTGATAGGAAACATCTATTGTAACAAGCAGAATGGTTGATAAAGCATTCATATATTTAAAGAAGAAATTACTGAGGATCGTCAGGTCGCATCGTTCTGCTCCAGATCTTATGGGGGAAACAAGAACCTGGTAAAGCAGAAGGGTCCCACATTGTGAATACATCCCTGCAGATATAACCTATAGCCGCTTCCGGCACCCACCGCGTGTCTCCCCATTACTTACATCTCCGCCGGTTCTCCTGTAATGTGAAGCAGTTATCACAAGTGAGATTCAGCTCCATTTCAGATTTACCTAAATTGCACTTAAATTGCTTAAAATCCTTGAAAATAAATTGAAGACAGAAATGAAGGGAAATGTTTCTCCAGCAAAACGCTGATCGGGCTTCACAGCGGAACTCAAAGACAAGGGGAAAAGGTTCCTATTAGAGATGAGCGAGTCGATCCAAACCCGAACGTTCAGCATTTGATTAGCAGTGGCTGCTGAACTTGGATAAAGCTCTAAGGTTGTCTGGAAAACATGGATACAGCCAATGACTATATCCAGGATTCCCACATAGCCTAAGGGCTTTATCCAAGTTCAGCAGCCACCGCTAATCACATGCCGAATGATTGGGTTCGGATGGACTCCAGCTGCTCCAGGTTCGCTCATCTCTAGTTCCGATCACATTTACAACTTTCAAATAGCATCTGAGCCAAAGAAGCCGATCTGCTGTGTATATGGATATAATAGATGGGGATCTGCTGTGTATATGGATATAATAGATCTGCTGTGTATATGGATATAATAGCTGGGGATCTGCTGTGTATATGGCTATAATAGCTGGGGATCTGCTGTGTATATGGATATAATAGATCTGCTGTGTATATGGATATAACAGATGGGGATCTGCTGTGTATATGGATATAATAGATCTGCTGTGTATATGGATATAATAGATCTGCTGTGTATATGGATATAATAGATCTGCTGTGTATATGGATATAATAGCTGGGGATCTGCTGTGTATATGGATATAATAGATCTGTGTATATGGATATAACAGATGGGGATCTGATGTGTATATGGATATAATAGATCTGCTGTGTATATGGATATAACAGATGGGGATCTGCTGTGTATATAGATATAATAGATGGGGATCTGCTGTGTATATGGATATAATAGATCTGCTGTGTATATGGATATAATAGATCTGTGTATATGGATATAACGATGGGGATCTGCTGTGTATATGGCTATAATAGATCTGTGTATATGGATATAACGATGGGGATCTACTGTGTATATGGATATAATAGATCTGCTGTGTATATGGATATAACAGATGGGGATCTGCTGTGTATATGGATATAACAGATGGGGATCTGCTGTGTATATGGATATAATAGATGGGGATCTGCTCTGTATATGGATATAATAGATCTGCTGTGTATATGGATATAACAGATGGGGATCTGCTGTGTATATGGATTCTATAGCAGCGGATCTTTGTGGATTCCTCACGATTCATTATTGTCCCTGTACTATGACGCTACTGTGTGCATTAACCCTTTGCGGTAACTTCATTGTGTGTATAAAGTCATCGCTGTGACATCACTGCTTGCGTTACCCCTGAAGCTGCTTATGACAGAGTGGATCCCCCCGTCTCGGGTTCCTTGTTCCGCTCCTGTAATGTGCCGGGGACCTGTATGTTCCATCATGTGACCAGGATAGATTTCCATAGAACAATGAAGGGGACTTTACCAACAATGGATATAAGAGGATCCTCTAACTTCATTACACTAGAATAAGTTGGCAAATATGTCCCATTGGTGATATCGCTTGGGAAATCCTTCAGCTGCTGGTGCATGATGGGAGTTGTTGTCTTACACAAGCTAAAAAGCTGCCGGTCACATCCAAAAGACATTCAATGACAATCCATCCTCCATGACGTCTATGTACAATAAACGTGAACTTACTTTTGAGATCGAGGTTTCTGGCCCCCGCCGTGCTCTGCGTCGTGATCTTTGTGTCTATTTTCACGGTATGGAGGTTGCTGGTGTCTCGGGAGATCATCACGTTGTGCCATTGATGGTCATTTAAGGGTTTGTTTGAGCTGCCCTTTATTAGGTTAGCACCATTGCCAAGATCAAAAACATAATGCAGGTATCTGAAAAGATATAAACACAAACGTCTTAGAAGAGTATAAGAATGTAGAGTCTGTCGGGGATTGTTTCAGCTTTACCTTAGTTTATGTTTTCGTACAATGTTTATGGTCACGGGAGTAAAATTAATTACATTAAAATGAATGTCAACAGCGAGCAATAATAATTTCCAGTTCCTGCTGTTTTCATTGTAACCATTGTAATAAAGCAACTGTGTATCACTCCCTGCTGGGTAGGAGCCATAAAACTCCAGACAGTGCTACGAGGACATCTAGTGGTCAGATGTAGGAATAGCATCTCGCTTCATTACTGCCGTCAGCTGATAAGAGTTATAGACGATACATTGTAGACAATTCACTCTACATAAATATGTATCTCAGATCTCAGTAGATATAATCTTTTTGCACACATCATGTAGATAACATAATACTTTATTAGATGAAGGAGACGGGTGTGAGGATGGTTACGGCGCTCTCTAATGATGCTGTTCCTGGACCCCAGAATACACTCTACCCTATTGTTGATGATGATGTCATAGTCTAAGGATTCTGATAACATCATACTGTACAGTTTATGATGACATCATAGTATAGTTTATGATAATGTTGTGATGTTCGGTTAATAATTATGTCGTACTGTGAAGTTTATCTTGATGCCATCCTGTAATATTTAGGATGTTCAGGAACTGTCCAGAGCAGCAGCAAATCATAGAAAACCTCTCCTGCTCTGGACAGTTCCTGACATGGACAGAGGTGGCAGCAGAGAGCACTGTGTCAGACTGGAGGGAATACACTACTTCTTGCAGGACATTCAGCAGCTGATAAGTACTGGACTACCCTTACCCTACAAACCACTTCTCCTAGATCTCTTACAAAAATATGAAAGAGAACAGGACACAGAACAGACCCTTGTGGCCAGTCACTTGTAACCAGTCTCTGCTCAGAAGATACTGTACACCATTACCCAGGTGCTGCTCCTGACTGTCTAAGGAGCTCTCGCAGGCCAGGCGATGGCAGCGGAGGCGGTAGCCCGTTACTCCCCCCCCGCTGTGTCACTTAAAAAGTCTCACTATTGGCCTCCACGTGGCTACCAAATAGCGAGACTAAAACGCCCCTGGCTGCGGTGGAAAGCAAAAGGCGGCTCCGGGCTCTGACGTAGCTGCGCAGGAGAACAGAACTTTCAGTTCAGTCAGTTGTGTGACATGCTGGCTGCACCAGAGACTCTTACACAGCAGGGGCCTATACAATATGGGAAATGCTGCAGGGGCGAGGGGCTATATACCTATGTGGGAGATGCTGTTTGTGTGTGGAGTGGGGGCTATTCTACATGAGGTATGCTGTGCAGGGGGCAATACTATATGAGGGATGATGTGCGGGGGGGGGGGGGGCTATAGTATATTTGGAATACTGTGCAGGTAGGGAATGCTGTGCAGGAGGGGCTATACTATATGGGGGATGCTGTGCAGGAGGGGCTATACTATATGGGGGATGCTGTGCAGGAGGGGCTAAACTACATGAGGTATGCTGTGCAGGTGGGGCTATGCTATATGAGGGATGACGTGTGGGGGGGGGGGCTATAAAATATGGGGAATGCTGTGCAGGGTGGACTATACTGTATGTGGGATGCTGTAGAGGGGAGCTATACTATATGGAACCTTTCTCAAGTATGCCAGAGGGGCCTATTTACTATATGGGGCACTGAGGGGGCCTAACTACTATACCTGCTGTTTTACTTTCACCACATGACTTGCTCCACAAAGGGGCCCCCTCAGCCTCTGACGCCCAAGGGCCCACAAAAACCTGGAGATGGTTCTGCCATTACTAACCACTTCCCTATATCTATAATTCACCAACCACAAATCCACCAAACCATCCAGATACTTACTAACTTCTCTATTGGCTCTTTAAAAACAGCTTACTATCTCTGGAGAACCCCTTTAAAGGGAGTCTGTCAGCTTCTGGGCCCAGTGGCAAAGCTACCATGAAGGCAGGGAAAGCGACTGCTATGGGGCCCCTGCAGGAAGGGGGCCCGAGGAAGCCTGCTCTGCCTTTATGGTAGGTACTGTACCCCGCTCCCCCAGGGGTCCAGAGAGGAAGAGGGACCCGCCACTGCACTGTTCAGCCCCCTCACTGTAGTGCCGGGTGGGCGGGCTGAACATCAAAAGGAGAGGACCAGAGAGCAGGACCTGGCAGGTTCTCCACAGCACAGGAGAGGGATGAAGCACCTTATGGTCACATGACCCAAAGGTCCTGAATACTTCTATGTGAAGATCAGCCCGGACTACAGGAGGAGGAGGGGGGAAGCCTAGGAGCTGTAAGTGCTGTGTATGTGAGTCAGTGTGAGTATATATGTATCTGTTGGTATATGTATATGTCAGTGTGTGTATATATATGTATCTGTGTATATATGTATATGTCAGTATGTGTATGTATCTGTGGCTATGTGTGTGTGTGTGTGTGTGTCAGTAATGTCTGTAACACTGGTGTATATGTGTGTGTTTGTGTATGTCAATAGTGTCTCAAGTGATTGACAGGTTTGCTCCCAAAGATGTTCTGCAGCAGCTTCTATTAATGCTGGGCTCTAATAAAAGAACCCACCACTAATATCTGCTGCATTTTCTTTTATTTCTGGTTGAGTATTTCTTATTACACTGAGATGATTTCCCTGTGTACAGTCTATTCATGGTGTATACATCAGCACTAGTGTCATCACATTACAGAGTATATATGTCAGTGGCGTATCTGTATATATGTTAATGGTCCCTCTGTGTGTGTATATGTGCGTCATTGTCTGTGTTTGGCAGTGGGTGGGAGAATACAGGATTCATGGAGCCCCATACAGTTTTTTGCTATGGGGCCCCATGAATCCTAGCTACGCCCCTGTCTGTGCCCTACCTGAGGTGGTGACAGTGTCCTGTAGCTGGCAGTCCCCTATTAAGCATGGTGCCTTTTGGTAATTTTTCGTGCAGCGGATTATGTACAGTCTCAGGTCTCCTACTGTAATGAAGAGGCAAAGAGGAGTTGTTTGTGCCGCACTCTGGCCACCTCACCACTCAATTGTCCTCCCTCCTCTTCATGAATAATCCATACTGCCCGGCCTTCTGCTCGCTCAGCTGTCAGCCAGTGTCTCTGCTGCCCGGCCTCCTGCTCGCTCAGCTGTCAGCCAGTGTCTCTGCTGCCCGGCCTCCTGCTCGCTCAGCTGTCAGCCAGTGTCTTAGCTGCCCGGCCTCCTGCTCGCTCAGCTGTCAGCCAGTGTCTCTGCTGCCCGGCCTCCTGCTCGCTCAGCTGTTAGCCAGTGTCTCTGATTGCAGATCAGTCTTCTCTAGGCAGGTTATGTCTGAAAGAAACACTGAGATATAGTTGAATCTCTGTTTCCAATGTGTTGCAGCTGTGATCTAGGGGTAACTCACCTGTCTAGAGACCTGAAAGCAGTTCATTCCATCAGGGTTTAAATCCCCTGACGGAAATGAAGTAGAGGCCTTTATATTTTTTAAATTTTTTCTCATTATTTCATCATTCTTAAGGCTATGTTCACACACAGTATTGTGGTCAGTATTTTGCAATCAAAACCAGGAAAAAAAAAATTCACTCAGAAAGGCTATGTTCACACAATGTTGAAATTGAGTGGATGGCCATCATTTAATGGCAAATAATTACCGTTATTTTAAAACAACCTCGGTTATCTGCCAGTAAATGACGTCCATCCACTCATTTTCAACATTGTGTGAATTTTAGTTGCAAAATACTGACCAAAATACTGAGCAACAATGCTGTGTCTGAACATAGCCTTAAGAATGATGCAAAAATGATAAAAAAATATTTATAAAGACCACTACTTCATTTCCATCAGGGGATTTGAACCAGAGAATGAACTGCTAGCAGTTCTCTAGACAGGCAAGTTGCCCCTAGACCACAGCTCCTACAGATTTGGCATCAGAGATTCCACTATAGCTGAGTGTTTCTTTAAGCATAACCTGCCTACAGAGGACTGATCTGCAATCAGTGTCTCTGAGCGAGCAGGAGGCCGGGCAGCATTGATTATTCATGAAGAAGAGAGAGGAGGAAGGAGTGGTAAGGCGGCCAGAGTGTGGCACAAACAACTGCTCTTTGACTCTTTATTACAGTAGATTGTACATAATCCACTGCACGAAAAATTACCAAAATCCACCATGCTTACTAGGGGATTGCCAGCTACAGCACACTGTCACCACCTCAGGTAGGGGCCGGGAATAGACAGATTCCCTTGAAGTCTTTGGATGTGCACTTACTAACTGTGAGCAAGAATCCTAAAATTCGGCAATAACTGTTGGCCAAAGTACACTATAAAGTATCAACAAACTATTTTATACAGATGGCAACACTTGCAGAATGCATATGGCAGGATTCTGTCATTCCACCATATCCCAGCTCCATTGCCCCCATGTACATCGCTGTGATTCCCCGGTGTTCTGTGCTGCTGGGCGTTCACACGAGGACACGGCGTCTGACATTGTTCTCTGGCCGGTGTCGGAGGTTTCCTTGTTTAGTCTCCAGGCTGGTCTGATGCCTCCGGTGACCCTTGTCTTCCAGCAATCTCTTACACACAGTACAGTCTGTCCAGACTTCTGGCTATTTTAGGTTCTGTCTATGTGTATTGTTCCCGTCCTCGGCAGCTCTAGGCGACCTTCGAGCGTTGTACGGATTTAGTTACATCCCTGGTGAATCGCTGATATTGATAGTCTAGGACAAGCCAGCAACTGCCGGATGCAGGACTGGGATGCATTGTACATATGACATATAGGAGTGAGGGCGCCTTCACACACTTTTTGTCTGGCATTTTTCAGGTACAAAAAAAAAACACCAGAAAAATGGCTTTGCGGCAGATGGCCTTTTTTAATGCATTTTCTTTTTTATTGGCTTTTTTTCTTGTGTTTTTGGCTTTATGTGTGAATGATCTTGTTTGTGGTTTTGGTGACCCCCCCCCTCCCCTCTGGGACGTTGCTTCTTTACAATCAATGGAGCCATGTCATAAAGGGTAAGGCAGATCGTCACACTGGGGGCCAGTGAGACCATCTCCAGTGCTTCAGGCCTGGCTGGTGTCCAGGAATAGACCGGTGATCGATTCTCGTTTACTGGGCCTATTACACGGCCTGATAATTGTTTAACAAGGGCTGCAGGGTCATCGTTACCGATGTCCTTGCAGCCCTTGTTTAAACTGTATACATACCTATCCAGGCTGCAGGGCTCCTCTTCCTCTGTGCTTCTCCCCGAGTCCCGTGCGCTCCAGCTTCACAACGGCTTGTCTCAGCTGACAGGACACTGGTCCCGGCCTGTGATTGGCCGAGTGGCCTGTTAGCTGAGACAAGCCAATGTGAAGCTGGAGCGCACGGGACTCGGGGAGAAGCACAGAGGAAGAGGAGCCCTGCAGCCTGGATAGGTAATGCATTCCTGTTTTCATATAGTCAGCCGCGCACCGCTATTACACGTAGCTGGTCACGGCCGGCGCCCGACGATTATAGGTCAGAACCTATAACAACGATCATCGGTCTTTATTATAGGGAACAATAATCGGCCGGATAGGGACGATTCGGGCGATTATCGTTCCGTGTAATAGTACCCTAAGTTTTTTGTGTTTATGTGCCCTTTATGTTTTGTGTTTTTGTTTTCGGTTCATATACTATATATTAATACTACTATAACTTCTAAAGCTGTAAAGACAACCAGTATATAATAAAGCAGTGTCCTAATACTTACAAAGCAAAACTGTGAAATCTTACTTACCCTTTAACCAGTTCAACCACAATGAAGTCATTGCCGTCACCACTGTTGTAAAGAATGAGGCCATCCGGAGATGTGGTCTTGAACTGGAAGAAGAGGTGCATGGAGGTGTAGGCTTGGAGGGTGGCCAGGGCCACATAGCTGGCTTTGGTCTTAAAAGTGACTGGATCTGCGATAATGTTTCTGAAACCAAACCGTGCATTGAGTTCACAGTAATCTATGTCTCCGTTCTTACACAGATCAATGTAGGCCATGCCATTGAAGGATAAGCTCTGTAGATGGCCAATGAAGTTGGAAGGCACAGCCGAGAGGTAACGCCGCTCTGTTATTATCCCAGTTTCAATGTTGTGGAACTCCAGCCGCGTGTGGTCGCCGGCCATTTGACCTAAGAAAATAATGTAAAAAAGTCTTTGTTAGAAAAATAAAAAAGGAATTAAGCAGCAACTTTCCTCTGTAGACTTTGGTGAGAGTGAAAACTCTCATGATAGACATGGGTAGCTTTTAAGGAGAATTATCAGAACCTGCTGATAGCCCCCTATTGCGCACAGGGTGCCGAGACCACTTCTTACCTCATTTGGGAATGTATTGAGTGGGCTAAAGAAACTACAGGGCTACAGAAGCTGCAGTCACACTTTCACCTTAAAGACGGAGGAGGTCCAATAGGCTTCTCTTCCGATAGATCTCCATGGAGACCTTCACATCATCAGTCTGCAGAGACAAGGGTCAGGCATGAGGATTTCAATTGCCTGACCCCTTGTTTCTCAGAGACAGCTGCTGCCATGCCCCCCCCCCCCCCGACCGAGACATAGTCTTTGTGGGACCACAATCCTGCACCCACAATTCTCATACTGACCCCGGGGAATGGAACGGGGGGAGGGGGTCGTACAGGATTCATTGGGCCCATACAGGTACTTGCTATGGGGCCCCATGAATCCTACACCCCCTGATAGCTGAAGATTATCCTTCATTACCCTCCTTCCATAATGACCATATGAGTGTTTAGCCGCGACGGACATTCATGTGGGAGGACAGAGAGATAATTGTTAGAGATATGGAAACTTGCCCAAAGTTTAGGTTCGCACAACAATCAACATTTGAATCCCAATGCCCAGAGAACTTTCTGGACAACATGGATACAACTATTGGCAAGTTTTGAGCAAGTTCACACATCTCTAATAACCGTCAGTTATTGCAGAGGTATAGGCAATTTATAGGATGACCACAATAACAGAACAGACCAGTGCCAGTTTGGGGGCGCTGCTGCACACTTTACATGAGGACCATACGTTTTTCCACTAGAATGAAGGAATAAATAGCACATACACCTCTTATGAACTTCTTTGGTTTTACGAGAATCCAGCTGTTAGATGATGACCAGACAGAATTGGGAAATATTCTGCACCAATTATATAATGCAGCAAAGAAGAGGCAGAAAATGAAGACGAAAGTCAATGATACACTATGCAATTCTACCTGATACTTGTTTATACAAGACTAAGAGAACTGGCTCAATCTCATCCCGTCCCCGCTGCGATCCATACTCAGCATGGCCGCTGTCACAGAAGAGGAATTCGATTTGTGCTTTTTTATTTTGGCAGCAGATTGAGGCACTTGGTTGTTACTATTGGGGAGAACGTTCTCTTATTCTGCGTCTCCAAATAATAAAACCTGAGACCTAGGACCATGAAATCTAAAACTTTAGAGATTGTATTATCTAAAGGATATAAATTCTGATATATTCCCTTCCAATGAGGCTCTTCACGCCTTCCTCAGAAGTAATACCCCAGGAGTAGTTACATTGCTTCAGGCATCAACTTTAAACTCTTTCTATAGTTCCAATAAAACAATCACATTCCCTCCTGTAGATTCCTATTAGATGTTGGATGTCGGCTGAAGACTCTCCTGGTTTCTCCGAAATGTCTCTCTGTATTTGGTCAGTGGGCGGCTTCTTCTAGATAGGATGTAAAAGCTATGATATGTGCTCTGAGCCAATGAGATGTTTCTCCCCTCTCACAGCATGCATCTGCATCCTCTCCTCCCTCTCTGCCCCATCTCCTCCTCCCAACTGACAGAATGCATCTGCATCCTCTCCTCCCCCCACTCACAGAATGCATCTGCATCCTCTCCTCCCCCCACTCACAGAATGCATCTGCATCCTCTCCTCCCTCTCTGCCCCATCTCCTCCTCCCCATTGACATAATGCATCTGCATCCTCTCCTCCCTCTCTGCCCCATCTCCTCCTCCCCATTGACATAATGCATCTGCATCCTCTCCTCCCCTACACTCACATAATGCATCTGCATCCTCTCCTCCTCCCCTCTCACAGTATGCATCTGCATCCTCTCCTCCTCCCTACTCACATAATGCATCTGCATCCTCTCCTCCTCCCCTCTCAAAGGATGCATCTGCATCCTCTCCTACCTCTCCTTGCCATTTCCTTCTTTCCCTCTCACAGTGTGCATCTGCATCCTCTCCTCCCCCTCTCACAGCATACATCTTCCTCCCCTTCCCCTCTCACAGCATGCATCTGCTTTCTCTCCTCCCCCCTCTCACAGCATGCATCTGCTTTCTCTCCTTCCCCCTCTCACAGCATACATCTTCCTCCCCTCCCCCTCTCACAGCATACATCTCCTTTCTCTCCTCCCCCCTCTCACAGCATACATCTGCATCCTCCCCCTCTCACAGCATGCATCTTTATCCTCCCCTCCCCCTCTCACAGCATGCATCTGCTTCCTCTCTTCCCCCCTCTCACAGCATACACCTGCTTCCTCTCTTCCCCCTCTCACAGCATACATCTGCTTCCTCTCTTCCCCCTCTCACAGCATACATCTGCTTCCTCTTCTCCCCCTCTCACAGCATACATCTGCTTCCTCTCCTCCCCCTCCCACAGCATACATCTGCATCCTCCCCTCCCCCTCCCACAGCATGCATCTGCATCCTCCCCTCCCCCTCCCACAGAATACATCTGCATCCTCCCCTCCCCCTCTCACAGCATGCATCTGCATTCTTCCCTCCTCAATCTCCACCTGGCATCATAATGAAAATGAACGATAATGCTGGGAGCTCTGAAAGTTTTTAAAATATTAGCTTTACTGTACTGACCCAAATATGAACCCCGTCTCCCGAGCGCCATAAGTCCATAAATACAGATTTTCTTTGCAATGTAGGAACAATATATTGTTACACTGTAATTGGGTCCACATTTCATGTATTTATACAAAGAGCTACCTGCAGATACATGTACAGGCTTGTGTAGTATATTGCTGTGTATAATACATCTGTAATAAAAAAGATCATCAAGGTAATGAGGAAGTAAACAATTTTTCTTTTTTAACTTTTTTTGGTCTGTAATTGTTTATAAGGCTTTTTTGTTATATAAAAGGTTTAAGGAGGAACTGTCCAGAGCAGCAGCAAATCCCCATAGAAAACCTCTCCTGCTCTGGACAGTTCCTGACATGGACAGAGGTGGCAGCAGAGAGAATACACCACTTCATGTAGGACATACAGCAGCTGGTAAGTACTGAAAGACTGGAGATCTTTAAATAGAAGTAAATTACAAATCTATATAACTTTATGATCCCAGTTGATTTGAACAGAGGGAAAAAAAAACTGTTTGAGCACCCCTTTAACATCAGACATAAGTAATAAAATCTTGTACATATTATTTTTATGTGGATCTGACATTAGTAATCCATGGAATATGCAGACTACCAATTGTTGCTGCAGACAGATACTGCCATAGTTCATTGTGTAGCTTATGGCCTGGCTGATATATCAGATTATAGTAATAATCCTATCTGAGCTTCATTTGTGACCACATCCTAGAAGGCGGCTGAAAATAGTGGCGCTATATAAACTACAAGTAGTTGTGGTGTGTGGAATATTATAACATAGAGACATTATATTAATAATGTTTGTTGGTTAAAGCTGCGCCTGGCTGTTCATTTGTAGCTGCCTGTGTTTGTCTTTTTAGTTTTTTTCCGTTCTTTTGTCTTTGCAGGCTGCAGTTTGCACATGTAACCTGTAGATGTCTCTGTTGCATTTGTTATCAAAAATAATAAAAAATTTCCGAACACAACATGTTCGGTGTACTAACAATAGTGACACCTGCTGGAAAAGATAAAAAATGCAATTTACCAAGATTATTGTTAGTCACATTGAGCAAATTGTTCCTGATTTATTTGCGTATCTGAGTAACTATAGAGGTAGCAGGGGCGTATTAAGGAAATTTTTTTTTTAAAAAAGTCATACAGATGAAAACAAGGCATAAAACATATTGTGTAGGGGTAGATACATGAGAAACGGCATGTTACAGATGATATAATAGGTAAAAGCTTCTTATATTAGTTATTTTCTAAAAAAAAATCTTTATTTTTTATTCTTTCTTATTTTATGGAGACATTTTAGAGACTTTGGAAGCAATGACTAGTTTTTCCATAGAGTTTTGGTCTCAGCATACAATGTTCGTCGTGCATCCAGTTACCATTGTAACTGGAGAGACCAATGTACAGTATGCAGACAATAAGCTCCCCCTAGTGGTTGCTGTAAGCAGCTAGATTTGTATAATGGGGGAGGGCGCTTATCATTCATTATGTAGTTTTGCATCAGGCCCAGCAGTTTTGCTTTCTGTTAGGGGCGTGGCTACACTAAAGTATAGATGTTTTTATTGGATGGGCTAAAAATCCACAGAATAAAAATTAAAAAAAACATTATATATTTATCATGTAACAATATAATAAACTAAGCATAATGAAATCAGCATAAGGCAAAAAGGGGACACTCTAGAACGCTTTTATATACTGAACCACGGATGAGTGACTTTCCCTTTTAGGGGACTGCAGGCTAGCCTTACTAAATTCCTAGTCATCATGTTCTCAAAGGAACTAAGCATTGACTTAAAGGGGTTGTCCAGGCAGCTTCCTTTTTTTACATAAATGTTTAGGTTTAGGCTAACTAAAAAATAAAAAAGAACAGGGTCTTAACGTCCTCCCTCCTGCACTGCTGGTGTTACAGATTCCTCGTTTCTACTGTGAGGCCCTAATGGATATAGGGACGTGATGTCACAGGCCGCTGTAGACACTGTGCGGACCTCGGAAGTCCTGTCCCAGAAGACACCAGAGCTCTGTAACACCAGGGGCAGTGTAGGAATTCTGGATGTGCATATTCTTTTTTAGTAAGCCGCCTGGAGAACCCATTTAAAGGGGTGCTCCAGCATGGGGGCACTTTCTGGGGGGAAATGGGGAGGAGGTGGCTAAAATAAAAGACGTCCACTCATCTCCCCGGTTCCAGCGGCGGGTCACTCATCGCGGCGCTCCGGTCCTCCATTTCCCGGCCTCTTCCTGGTGTCTGACGCCACCCGAGACACTATGTTTCAGGCCCGCTCAGCCACTCAGTGAAGGAGGCTGGATCCGTTTGAAGTCCGCTCGGATCCCGCCTCCTTCACTGAGTGGCTGAGCATCTCGGGCGGCGTCAGACACCAGGAAGCGGCCGGGTAACGGTGACCCGCCGCTGAAACCGGGGAGGTGAGTGGACATCTTTTATTTCAGCCACCCCCTCCCCGGTCCCCCCCAGAAAGTTCCCCCATGCTGGAGCACCCCTTCAAAGAGAGACTACTTCCACAAGGTGGCAGCAAAGAGCATATTTTTCTTACCTGAATTCCCAGAGGAGCATAAATGGCTTATAAGTTTCTCCTTAAAGGGAACCTGTCACCAGGACAATGCTTTCTAATCTATTGGCATCATGTTATAGAGCAGGAAGAGCTGAGTAGATTGATATATATCATTGTGGGGGAAAAAATTGTATAACTTGTGAGTTGATTGAAATCTTTGATCATTCTGTGTTAAGGAGTTCAGTGGGCGGTGTCACTCAATCAGAGGTGTCGCTAGGCATAAATGCCAAGGGCCCATGCCTTAAAGGATTTATGGCTACCCCCGAAAGTTTTTGACCCCCACTGTTGCCGGAGTGCTATGGGGACCGTCACATTAGAGTCCGGTAATGGACCGAGTCAGCCGGAATAACTGGCAGCACCCAGCGGCTGACCAGGCCTCCCAGGTTCTGCAAATGTCTCTTTAACTGCAGGTGCTCCTGAGAGCTTGCAGTTAAATGCTGTCATTGCAAAACAAGAAGCCATTGTCTCTCCGCCCCCCCAGCCAATCACTCTTCTGGCCACGGCAGCGTTCTGCATCCTGAGGTCACTCCCACTCTCCCTCATTGCTCTGGCACACAAACGAGATCATGGGAGCGACTCTGCGGAGCATTAGTCAGAATACTTCAGAGCACAGGGTTTTGTTTTTTTTTTTACACAGAGGAGATGCTTTCATCGTGGGTGGGGGGGTAACTGCTGTGGGGGCGCTAACTAGAGGGGGACAGGGACTACCTAGCGGCATAACCTACAGATACTAACTAGTGTGTGTGTGTGTGAGGGGGGGCTATTCACTACAGGGAGATATCTACAATGAGGAGCATACTACCTATGGGGGTGGAGCTACCTATAGAGGATGCCTACTTCATGGGGGAATACTACCTATTATGGGGCTATAGGGGTATTTATTAAAGAGGACTTCTACTAAACAGAGGATACTACCTATTGGTGGCTACCAAGGGGACTACCTATAGAGAGATCTCTACTACTTGGGGAATACTACCTATCTGAGGCTAGCAAGTGAGCTTTATACAGGGGAATGCCTACTACATGGGGTCTTGGGGAATAATCCATATTGGGGGGGGGGGTGTTTACAGGGGGATGTCTAAGATGGGGGATAGTATCTAGGGGAAATACTTACCAGGGGATACGACATAATGTGAGGATTACCTGCAGAGTAATGACTACATGGGGAATATAACCTGCACAAAGATGTCTAACTACTTTATGAATGTAAAGAAGGGGCCTAACTACTATATGGATGCACAAAAGGGGCCTAACTACTATATGGATGCACAGACCGGGGCCTAACTACTATATGGATGCACAAAAGGGGCCTAACTACTAAATGGATGCAGAGATAGGGTCCTAACTACTATATGGATGCACAAAAGGGGCCTAACTACTATATGGATGCACAAAAGGGGCCTAACTACTATATGGATGCACAGAAGGGGGCCTAACTACTATATGGATGCACAAAAGGGGGCCTAACTACTATATGGATGCACAAAAGGGGCCTAACTACTAAATGGATGCACAGAAGGGGGCCTAACTACTATATGGATGCACAAAAGGGGACTAACTACTATATGGATGCACAGAAGGGGGCCTAACTACTATATGGATGCACAGAAGGGGGCCTAACTACTATATGGATGCACAAAAGGGGCCTAACTACTATATGGATGCACAGAAGTGGGCCTAACTACTATATGGATACACAAAAGGGGGCCTAAGTACTATATGGATGCACAGAAGGGGGCCTAAGTACTATATGGATGCACAAAAGGGGCCTAACTGAAAGTAATAGTATGGGTGGTATTAGTCTTTATGTGGTGGTAATACACATAACTCACTAAAACACACGGTGATTGATACAGGTGTTATTTTTAGGCCTATCAGACTTTAGTATCCTGGATGTGGAAGTACAATGTGACCCTTGCCTGGATGTTTTAGGGCCCCAGCAATGCCCCTGGATCGGATCACTCACTGGACTCCTTAACATGGAAAGATCATTCATTTTTTACAAGCTCACTTTTCCTGGCTGAGGAGGGGGGGGGGGTCACTGGTGATTTATACCACCCCACCCCCACCCACCCCCATAAAACTTGAATATTAGACTGCAAAATTGCAGTGTGCACCCAGCCTTCGGGTGCATGCAAGTTATGGTAAATCTGCATGCACAAGACTGCACCCGGAGGGAGAGACAGAGTCTGTATGGCTCCAAACAACAGACCTTATGTTCCATGTATTCTCATTATGCTTCTGGATGTGCATGCTCCATAATGGGGAAAGTGATGGATGTCATGAGCCGTCACATATGGCTTTCTGTATGTGAAAATGAATCAATGAACTGATTTCAGTAGCGACTAGAATGATAAAGTATGATGCCATCCAGAAGTAAAGCCGAGTCTTCTGTATTCCATCAGAGTAGCAGATCCTTAGCCACCAGGCACAGGTCTCTCCCGGCTTCACAAGACAAACTCATTAAACTACATATTGTGGAGACAGTTTGACGTCTAATACTTTACTGCCCAATGTCTCTGGATCAGTGATGCGTTCAGGTGTATCAAAAGCAATATACAGCATGTTCACGGCTTCAGATCCTTCACCAGTCAATGGCGTATTTGTTATCTCTCCCTCTGTTATTCTCCCCCCATCCTGACAGTCTCCATTTATGAATAGATTCCCGTATGTTGAAGGAACCTTCACTAGCGTTTACCATGATATTGAATATTTTATTAGTTTTTTTTAGAAATTTGAGTTCCCAAAATCTACATAATACTATACGAAAATGCATCTAAGTGTCGGAGGCCAAACAGCCCCCCAAATGAATGACGAGATTGTGCAAGGATATCTATACTATCATCCCTACAAAGCTCTGCCATAAAGACATGGTCAAAAGCATTGACTGGAGAGGGAGTAGAGAGCTGAGAACCCCACTGACTGCTGGAGCTAAGGAGCCATATAGATCAGCTGATCCCCACAGTCAGTAGTCTGGGGATCCATATAAAGAATCCTGGACTTTTAGGATTTCATACAATGATGGGGGAGCCCAGCAGAGTAGATTGCTCTCTTGCTATATTCACCCATATTTGCCCATTATAGAATGAGTTCCCATGTATGAAGGAGGGGCTCCTGTTCCGGTGAACATAAGCCGTCCTTTAGAGATGATGGAGGATGGAGGAGTCCAATCATTCATTCAGCATTTGAATACTGGTAGCAGAAGAAGTAGAATGCAGCCTTAGGGTCCTATAAGACCGGTCAATGAGGGCCCAATCAATAACGTAAACGACGCTAGATTGGCGCTCATTTACTGAGCCTATTACACGGCTCGATTATTGTTTAGCAAGAGCTGCACAGACATCAATAGCAATGTCCATGCAGCCCTTTCCCTAGACTGTTAAAACATTACTTCTCCAAACTTCCAGTGCTTTCCGGCACCACGGCTGCAGCTTCAGATCGGTCTCTGTGCTGAAAGGACCGCTCAGCCAAAGACTGACCGGGACCACCGCGGCCAGTGATTGGCTGAGATGCTTGTCAACTCAGAGACCCCTCTGTAGATGCAGTCACTGGAAAGCAAGCAGAGGGCAGGAGAAGACCGGGAGCATAGAAAAGGTAACATATAACTGTTTATTTAAGTGTAAGCTGTCAGCCACGCATCTCTATTACACGTAGCTTTTACAGACGGCGGCAAGTGATTTTGGGGTCAGACCTAAAGACATGATCAGCCAATGAACTGATCATTGTCTGTGTTACACGGAGTTATAATAGTCTGAATCATTCGTGTAATAGGGCCCCTAGGGAGTCCGGGGAAACATGGATACAGCCATAGGCCCTAGACTATATCCATCAGAACTCCCTAGGGCTGCATCAAACTTGCATCCACCGGTAATCAAATGCCAACCGATCGGACTCCAGTATGATCCTGTCTTTGTATTACAGGGTTATCTATCTGAATGGCCACTTAGTAATACTATATTTCTCTTGCAACTTGGCCAAATGCAATTTCTCATTGAAAAGTTAGCGGTTCTGGGTACCACACGTGAGTACTAGAAAGTGGTTGACTCTGATGAGATTACCCCTTTAAGTAGGCACTCATATAATCTATGTGTAAGTAGGCACTCATATAATCTATGTGTAAGTAGGCACTCATATAATCTATGTACTGGAAATGTAGAAATATGCCAGTCTTAAAGAGATCTTCTCATCTGATAATGTTATCTCCTATCCATCCCATACGGGATAACATTGTGATCAGTGGATCTAGAGAATAAGGCGAAACTAAGCATGGGAATAATGAGTGTGTGTCCAGCACTCTATTTATTATCTACAGTATGGGGGCCAATGAACATTTATGTCATCAGATTTCAGGAGCAGGGGCAGAGTTTAGCGTTAGGCCGGACTCACTAAGAGTTTTGCCCCTCTTAATGAATCCGACGGGCGATTGGGGGCAGGGCTTAATTTAGGTGTGCGCCGATCCTCCTAAATGTCCCCAAAAATGTATCACAAGGTGTATGCACATTTCTGGCTGTCCCTGTGCCACAAAGTTCCAAACCAGAAAGAAAAAAGTGTTACTAATCCATAATGGTCAGCGCTGCCCAAAGGACTCCAATAGTTTGAAACAGATAAAAATTTTAAAATATTTTAACTTTTTTTATCTGTTTCAAACTTTTTTGGATGAGTCACACTTTTTTCTTTGCACCTGGTTTTGACATTTCTCTACGGGCCCCTACCTAGGTGTATCACCGTTCAGACTATCCTTGTTGTGGCCCGAAATCTCCACTGGAAATATCAGCATCTTGCCAGTTTCAGGGTGTGTTCACACCTACCGCATCCGCAGCTTATTTTTCCGCTGAAATCCGCAGGTCTGGTAGTGCAGATTTCAACCTGCGAGAAATCTGCGTATGTGTGCGTTTTGCGTTTTTCCCGCAGCAAGTTTATCGCAAGTGAAATGTCCGTTTAAAATGTCTCTCATTCTAAACGGACATTTCACTTGCGATAAACTTGCTGCAGAAAAACCGCAAAACGCACACATACGTAGATTTCTCGCAGGTTGAAATCTGCACTACCAGACCTGCGGATTTCCGCGGAAAAATAAGCTGCGGATGCGGTAGGTGTGAACGCACCCTAAAGACTTGATACCCCCTTGGGTGATACGCATAAATCCCAAGGGACTTAAAGGTGAGCGCCCCATCAGCTCTCTGCCTATTAATCTGACTTGTTTGTACGGTATCACACGAGGCTGTCTGGCTTTTTTCTATCCCTCTCCTCTATCTGGGCCACAAATGGAAGTCTCCATCGCCTACAAATGATTTAGATTTCCCCTGCTGGCGTAGAGTTCTGCTATAATGATCTTGTCAGGCCACCGTGACCACATCCTCTCCACTTAAAAATGGGGCAAAAAGTTGCAAGTTTCTGTGCAAATGTAACTTGCACAAAAAATTGCAACTTAGGTCCGAGGTGTATTCATGTGACTTTATAAATTCTACCTTAGGTAAATTGTATCTGAATGCATTGGTCCGTGCAAACATTGCTTATTGTGTTCCCTGTGGATCCCCGCAGTTGTCTAAGAAGGAAGCATGAAGCACAGATGTTACAACAGCGCCCAAAACACTGACCTGCTGGTAGATACATGTAACAGAATACATGTAGGACCCCTTGTGTGGTTAAATAATGATAATAATGGATGTGATTACAATATTTTAGGTGTTGTTCACAGTTATGACACAAGAATACAGATGCAGAATGTTCCAGAAGAAAAATTAACATTTTTCATATATCAGTGTGTGCAATGACGGGTAGTGATATACAGCCACCTCGGGTTGTGTAATGTGAATACTAAATAACTGTGTCCAGGATGAATAACACAATGGAGAGAATGAGCAGTCATGGGCAATCTGGCTCTTGCTTCATCTTTAGACCTTACAGGTTCCTAGTTGTAAATAATGGCAGTAAATAAGCCGGGCGATGCCATCAATACTGTGTCAGCTTGACATTAATTGGCCTTGGGTATAAATCATTTCCGAATCAATCATTCAGATGTCAGCATCGCTCCCAGCCCACACATTAATGCATGCGGCCATTGGATGAACAGGGTCTAGACTTTCTTCAGGGCGTTGTACGTTTCAGTTTATTTTTGTCACTGGCTTTGTCGAGTCTCCAAATATGTAGGGTCACGGCCAACTCCCCAGTGTCAGCCACCAAACACCAGTCTGGCATAAGTAATTGTATTTCTTCATTAAAGCCCAAAATTGCAAAGGCCCATATTTACTAAGTAGTTTACTCAAGTTTTTGGGTGTAAACTTTTTTTTTTTTATGACTTAAAAAAAAAAAAAAATTGGACAAAATTTTACAACAATTCTTTTTTCCTGACAGATTCAAAAAGTGTTGAGAAGATGATGAAGCATACACTAACTGTAGCATGGTGGTGCAGCCACTCGCTAGCTCAGTGCGCCGGTGTGCCGTGCTTATGGAAATGGCAGTAAAGTGAGTGGTTAGGCACACAGTAATGGGCACATCACCAATAGTTCTTCAGTTATACTGCATAGGTTTAGTGTTTGCCTAATGTGATAAGATGCTATAGTTGTGATGCCCATAGGGTGTGTCCCATATCCCCAACAAATCTGCAGCATATTAATATACACTCCCATGCTGTAAATGGCTGACAGGCATGTTAGAGGGGTGTGCACGAAAGGTGTATGTCTCACTAGCACAGGGCCACATGGACTGTTATATGGTCTGTTATATGGTCTCCATAACAAGCAATGCTTCCAGGAAGGAAAGGTGTATTAGGCATATGAGACATGCAGTAATACAGTGAGGGCTCAAAGATTTGTATAGGAATTGTATTACAACTCCATACAGGTCTACACACTAATCACTTTACATATCTGTTGGCTGAACATTTGTTTAACCGAAAACGATTAATCTTAACTCGACTGTTTGATCTTTTTAATTGGAGTGAGGTGTCTGGCAGAAAGTTGTCCTAAGTTTAACAGACAATTTAAAATAAGAGAAATGAGGGAAGGGAAGGAGAAAGGAAGAAGCAGAGAAAGGGACATAGGATTTGAAGGAATGAAGGAAGGAAGGAAGGAAGGAAGGAGGGAGATAGAGAGGAAGGAAGGAAGGGAGGAAGGAAGGAAGGAAGGAAGGAAGGAAGGAGGGAAGATAGAGAGGAAGGAAGGAAGGGAGGAAGGAAGGAAGGAAGGAAGGAAGGAAGGAAGGAGGGAGGGAGGAAGGAAGGAGGGAGGGAGGGAGGGAGGGAGGGAGAAGGAAGGAAGGAGGGAGGGAGGGAGGGAGGGAGGGAGGGAGGGAGGGAGGGAGGGAGGGAGGGAGGAAGGAAGGAAGGAGGGAGGGAGGGAAGATAGGAAGGAAGGAAGGGAGATAGAGAGGAAGATAGGAAGGAAGGAAGGAAGGAAGGAAGGAAGGAAGGAAGGAAGGAAGGAAGGAGGGAGGGAGGGAGGAAGGAAGGAAGGAAGGAAGGAAGGAAGGAAGGAAGGAAGGAAGGAGGGAAGATAGAGAGGAAGGAAGGGAGATAGAGAGGAAGATAGGAAGGAAGGAAGGTAGATAGAGAGGAAGGTAGGAAGGAAGGAAGGAAGGAAGGAAGGAGGGAGGGAGGGAGGAAGGAAGGAAGGAAGGAAGGAAGGAAGGAAGGAGGGAGGGAGGGAGGAAGGAAGGAAGGAAGGAGGGAGGGAGGGAGGGAGGGAGGGAGGAAGGAAGGAGGGAGGGAGGGAGGGAGGGAGGGAGGAAGGAAGGAAGGAAGGAAGGAAGGAAGGAAGGAGGGAGGGAGGGAGGGAGGGAGGGAGGGAGGGAGGGAGGAAGGAAGGAAGGAAGGAGGGAGGGAGGGAGGGAGGGAGGGAGGAAGGAAGGAAGGAAGGAAGGAAGGAAGGAAGGAAGGAGGGAGGGAGGGAGGAAGGAAGGAAGGAAGGAAGGAGGGAGGGAAGATAGGAAGGAAGGAAGGGAGATAGAGAGGAAGATAGGAAGGAAGGAAGGGAGATAGAGAGGAAGATAGGAAGGAAGGAAGGAAGGAAGGAGGGAGGGAGGGAGGGAGGAAGGAAGGGAGGGAGGGAGGAAGGAAGGAAGGAAGGAAGGAAGGAAGGAAGGAAGGAAGGAGGGAGGGAAGATAGGAAGGAAGGAAGGAAGGGAGATAGAGAGGAAGATAGGAAGGAAGGAAGGAAGGAAGGAAGGAGGAAGGAAGGAGGAAGGAAGGAAGGAAGGAAGGGAGGGAGGGAGGAAGGAAGGAAGGAAGGAAGGAAGGAAGGAAGGAAGGGAGGGAGGGAGGGAGGGAGGGAGGAGGGAGGGATGGAGGGAGGGAGGGAAGATAGAGAGGAAGATAGGAAGGAAGGAAGGAAGGAAGGGAGGGAGGGGGAAGGAAGGAAGGAGGGAGGGAGGGAGGGAGGGAGGGAGGGAGGGAGGAAGGAAGGAAGGAAGGGAGGGAGGGAGGAAGGAAGGAAGGAAGGAAGGAAGGAAGGAAGGAAGGAAGGAGGGAGGGAGGGAAGATAGGAAGGAAGGAAGGGAGATAGAGAGGAAGATAGGAAGGAAGGAAGGTAGATAGAGAGGAAGATAGGAAGGAAGGAGGGAGGAAGGAAGGAAGGAAGGAAGGAGGGAGGGAGGGAGGAAGGAAGGAAGGAAGGAAGGAGGGAGGAAGGAAGGAAGGAAGGAAGGAAGGAAGGAAGGAAGGAAGGAAGGAAGGAAGGAAGGAGGAGGGAGGGAAGAAAGGAAGATAAAGAGGAAGATAGATAGATAGATAGATAGATAGAAAGGAAGGAAGGAAGATAGGGAGAGAGGGAGGAAAGAAGGAGGAAGGGAAGAAAGGAAGATAGATAGAGAGGAAGGAAGGGAGGGAGATATAGGAAGAAAAGGAAGAGAGAGAAAGGAAGGAAGTAATAGAGGAAGGAAAGAGGAAGAAGAAAGTAAGGGAGAAAGGAAGGAAGGATAGATGCGATAGATATAGATAGAAGATTACAGTTTGTACAATATTCTCCTATCTGTGATTGTATCTATGTGAATATTCCGATCAGTTCTAGACAAGTGAGGAAACATTACATAAATTATTTAGTATTATTTTTTCATGATCGTAAAAGCCTCCTCTCGTTTCCTTCCATTCTGTGTGTGAATAATAACGTTTCTAACCTCTATATCATTTCCGTAGCTATAGATACCAAATCCCTTCCCTGTATCCACACAAGGGACCAAATGCTAGGCTGAGTTTTATGAGGGCACACAAAGATAAATTTGGTGAAATACTCAGGAAAAAAGAACACGTCTTCTTGAATACAAAACTAAAAATAACACTGCAGTGATACATGTGGCTACAACCTACAATCCTCATCTTATAACAAAAAAGACACCAAATCATCAAAGTTCCAAAATCCATTGGTCTTTGATGATGAAAGGCTGACACTGTATTCCCTAGACTGTGACAAGCCTGTGAGCCACCCCACAGACTACTATGTGTTCAAACAGAATATAGCTGAAGGCTTTATCAGGTTAAAGAAATCGGAGCTATATCAAGTGGGGACTGAATCTATTATATTATCTATAGAGTACTGACCCCTATAATTCTATTGAATAACTTTTCTAAAAAAAATAAATAAATAAATGTTGATTTAAAATAAATTTCACTATAATTTTTAGGGTTACCGGCATGTATTACACACAAGAATGAATGTGAATATTCTTTACTATTTAAGCAAAAATGTTATTCAAATATTGTTTTTGTTTTATTTATTGTTTCTGATAAGGACTTTTTTTTTGTGAACAAACTTAATTGTCAGTCCTACTCAGACACTTGAACATGCTATCCTGGTATTAGCTATCCCGTGATTAATACAAAACTTTCATGCACTGCATTCAGAGAGGATGCACATAGTATACATTCCGTCTGGGATCCCTAGCGGCCGCGTGTAAAACTGAAATGTCAGTTTTGTGCGGCCGCTATTCATTGAAAAGCAGCCGCACAAGCCTGACAGGTTACACAATGGAGAGTGCATCCCAATTCAGCACAAATGAAGATCATCCGGCCGGTACTGCAGAGATGATCTTCACTGAAACCGGCCATTCTGTGACACGTCCTCCGGGTCACAGAACTACCGGTGTCATACGTTGTGTGAACATGGCCTTATAGTGGAAACTTTTTCCAAAATTGTAATAAATTTACTTTTTGCAGAACTTTATATTTGAGTCATGTAGGTTATGTGCCAATGAAAATCGTTCAAAATTCTATATTTGTTTATACCTTATTGTACTCTTGTTGTTTGCAGATCTTTGTTTTCTTTATACTGTAATTTTTTTGCAATGTATTTAAAAAATACCTATTGGCAAAAAGTATCATTCACTTTTAAGAATACTGTTAAAAAAGGGAACTTTGTTGCATTTCTGCTGTACTCTTGTCATGTCTTTGCCTGTTCAGACTTCAACACGGTCCTCTACCCATAAAATTTGTCCGAGACTGTGTCTAGAGCTAGGGCTCATACTGTCTGTATCTCCCTGTCTATGATCCAGGTCCGAGTGACCCTAACAAACCATTTCTGATTTAATTTATAAAAAAGTACAAGAATCTTATTTTTGAGTAAAAAAAAACAACAACACAGTTAAACCTGTACTATGAATGCAATACGTGAACTCTAACCACCTGTGGTGTCTTAGAGGTAGAAAGATAGTTGGTGACATGGATGGATTGGCTTGAATGTATTTTTGGAACCCTGTGCCATTTGCAGCTTGTTTACTGATCCAGAATATTCCTCCTCGGTTACTTTTCTTTTCTTATTCAATTCATTTTATCTAATTAGAGGCAAAAATATGTTCGCTTAACATTTAAGGCGCGCTCAAGGAAATTTTCATTTGGGAAGTCTTTAGTTTACCGGGGGCAGTCTGTAAGCGATTTAACATTGAGGCTATATGTCTTCCAGCAGGGCCATTTTCTGGAGTGGTGCTTGGGAAATGGGCATGACCCCATGTTAACGTCTGGTCTGGGAGAAATGTTCATTATGAAATGTGGGCTGGGACAGCTTTATAAAGAGTCTATCCTGCTTTTCTTCCATACTTTACAACTACCTGGTAGAATTAGCTAGAAAAGTTTAAAGATTCATAAATATGGAAAAAGAAGGATCTCCATCCCTGATTTAAACCCAGCAAAATTGTTTTAGTTATTGTTTAAGTGATAAGTTGAGTTGTTGCTTAGAAGTTGCCTGGTCCCATTAGGAATGTGGGTAAGGGACTGACCGTGTATGCCCCTTTGCTCGGTTTACAGGGGCAGGGATTCATGTCTTTTGACAGCAGTCCCTGCTTCTGTGGACAGATTGCCTGAAACAAATTCACAAAAATTTGCACTTTCAGATAAATGTTAATTTTGTGGAAAAATTCAGATGGGAATCAATTCTGGGGAATCACTCATCTAGTTCTAACCATCCTATTCCAGTTCAGTCTCCAGTCTGAGTGTTTGCCCTCCTTTACTCTCTTACTCTCCTTCCCTTCTTTCTCTTCTAAGCTTAACCTCCTTGCTTGGACTTGTCAGCTTTTAGTAATGATGCCTTTAGACGAAGCGATTATCGGTGAAGGATTCGCGATAATGATCGCATTCGATCGAAAATCGTCTAATGTAAACACAGTGACGATCAAGCAATGAGCGAGAAATCGTTCATCGTGATCTTTCAACATGTTCTCAAACCGTCGTTGGTCGTTCGCTGAAAATTCGCAGATCGCTTCGTGTAAACAGTCTTTCAAAGATTCACTGTAAGTGTGAGATGGGCTTAAGCGATCTTAAAACTATTGCAATAAACTATTTATCTTTTTGTCTAAACACTGATCGTTATAAAAACCAAATCGGTGCCTTATAAACGTTAAACGATCGATTGGGCAAATTATTGCTCCGTGTAATAGGACCATTAGGAAAATCACTTAAGCGTTTCCTAATGTCCAGATCTTGTTTAAAGGGTGAAAACCTGGGACTCCCTTGGATATTGCTCCTCAGTTTAGCCCTAATTGAAATCCATCGCACCCCAAGGAGTTCCCCTCCACTGGATCGCCCTCATGAGATGTTGATCGTTATATCGGCTTATACAGTATATAGGATTTGTGATTTCTGCTTTTTTTGTATTATTTCCTACATTGCCGCATCACGTGGCTGCGCAGTTTCCTTGCGATGGTTTTATTCCGGTAACAGAACATTGTGGTGGATGTAGCCGGCTGAGACGGCCAAAAATGGAATCACGCTTTTTAAAAGATAGTTCTTAAAATGTTTTAATAAAAACAGATTAAACACAAAAAGTGAAATTTTCTGCTAATAGAAATAAGAGGCCCCATCTCCAAAACGACAATTATAGCCAGTAATTGCTTTTATATGATTGCTCCTTCCCATTATCCGCTCAGTAACTTCCTTCATCCCATACACAGCTCTAATGGCTCTTTTTAAGTTTTTATATGGTATTGGATCTCATGTTTCCATTACTTGGAATAGATATTTTTATGTTCCGTCATAAATAATAACCTGTGCTGTGAAGGAAGTCACTGAATGTTGTTCTTATTATCATTAAAAAACTGTCTGCCAGATCCGCAGCGTCCTCATCACATAGTGAACATAGCCAGAAGCAGATAGCACCATGTACTGTACGGTGGTCATGGTGGGTTACTGCAGCTTCAATTCATGCACTGTCCCAATAGGGTGGGTTTTGGATGTTGGCATCCCACCAATCAGATATCAGTAGCCTATCCTGAGAATAGACCTTCAGTTAAAAGAAGGGGTATTTAAAGGGGTATTCTGCACTAACATAACTTTTGATATGTTGCTGCCCATGGTGAGACTAACAATTCCTTCCATACTTATTACATGCTTAGTTATTATCTATTCAGTCTCCTTCCCCCAGTTCTTAGCTTCTGCTTTCTGCTGAAGACACAACAGTCTATGTGTGAGCTTTTCTCTCTGTCTCCCCCTCCTCCCCCCTCCCTTCTGAGACGGCTGATGTAAACAAGTCCCTGACTGGCTGTATCTGCAACATTGTAGCTTTTTTGTAAAGCTGGGAGGGATAATCACAGTATGTTCATTAGCAACTTAACCTCAGCTTAACCTCCCAGCAATACAAGGAAGCTGCAGTGTTGCAGATAAAGCCTGCCAAAGGCTTATTTACATGAGCCATCTCAGAAGGGGAGGGGGAGAGCTGTGACTAGTTTTGTCAGCATCGGCTGGTGTCAGCAGTAGAGATGATGGAACATCGCTGACGTACGAACTCGAACCATCGGTATTTGACTCCCGCAGTCTTCCATTTCGTTGAGAAGGTGGAGACAGCCCGAGTACTGCCTGGAAAACAGGAAGACAGCCTGAGCCATAGGTTGTATTCCTGTTTTCCAGGAGGGACTCGGGCTTTCTCTACCTTTCCCACGGAACGTGAAGACTGCGGGAGTCAAATACCGATGGTTCGAGTTCATACGAACCTGAACATCAGCGCTGTTCCATCATCTCTAGTCAGCAGGTGGTGGGAACTTAATATAGAGGCTAAACGTACGCGTACCTTTGCCCCCATGGTGCCACGTCACCAGCTTGAACACAGCCACCAGGCTCCTGATTCTGCACAGTTCCTGTTTAGTCACAGCCCTACAGGATCCAGTCAGCGACTGCAGCGGTGTCCTGTCTCAGTCACTGATTGGCTTTGTAGGCGTTCCTGAGGTGGAGCTGTAACATCGCTGGAATGGGAGCTTTAGGAGCCCAGTGGGTGACAGTGATCAGTGACACTATGCAGCGGAGGTAAAAGGACAGGTAACTATAGCAGCTTTATTAAGTTCTAACCTACCTGCCCCCCCTGAATTTTTCTACTTTGCCCGGAGTACTCCTTTAAGTCTTTTTCGTTTTCTAATAGCATTTCATGCTATTGACCTGAATTTGGAGTCCTTAAAGGGTTGTTCACCAATTTTGTTTTTCTTTCAAATCAACTTGTGCCAGAAAGTTCCAGGGATTTGTAATTTACTTATATTAAAAAACTCAAATCTTCCAATACTTATCAGCTGCTGTATGTCCTATAGGAAGTGGTCTATTCTTTCCAGTCTGGAGAGCAGGAGAGGTTTTCTATGGGGATTTGCTGCTGCTCTGGACAGTTCCTGACATGGACAGAGGTGGCAGCAGAGAGCACTGTGTCACATTGGAGAGAACACACCACTTCCTGCAGGACATACAGCAGCTGATAAGTAATAAAAGGCTTTAATTTTTTTTATAGAAGTAAATTAGAAATCTCTGGCCATTTCAGGCGCCAGTTGTTTTGAAAGAAATAAATCCCTTTAAGCAAACTAGATATAAGGTAAATATGAGCACATCTTGGCACTGTATGGCGCCATTGTTTATTAACCTTCTATCTGTATCTATAAGTCACACAGACATAACCACTATAATAATAATCCCTCCCCACCCTGATAATGGCCGTACGTACGAAGCTCTCATGGCGGCACATTATCGCAGCTCACATTTCCTTTAATGTTGGATGTTATAGACTGGATGTCTTAGAAGTTCACTAGAACTTAAGTAGACTGATAAGTGTGCCCAGCGTGGCGTGCCCTGTGGTGATCTTCCTGCAGGACAGTACAAAGCTTTTACATCAAGGTGCGACATCTCATCATGGCAGGATATTACTGTATGTAAATGGGGCAGCAGTCACCCCCCACCACAGGCCATTTCCTTCTGCTTATGGGATACTTCGGCAATAACCGCACTTCTCTCCTACCTGAATATGAAGCAGGATCAGTAACGTTATTGCTCCTGAAGGCTTTGTGCTCAATGCTCCAGCAGATGAGATTATTTTCTTTTTTTTTTTTTTTTTTTGGGGGGGGGCTCCATATACACATCTTAAAGGAAAACCTGTTATCAACCCCACTGCAGGGCAGAAGAGATGAGTGCACCTACCTGTCATGTCTTGTTGATCGTCCACTATTAACTTTAAACTCTTTCCTCTCCGGATCACACGAACCGTGTGCCATTCATTATCATTGAGGTTATAACCAGCATAAAGAGTCTCTGGGCCTTTGCCTGCAGAATATGCCAAACCATCATTAAACAATCACAGCACAATGAAACATGCGAACCTTTCAAAGAAAAAGCAGAGAGTCATCAAAGAAGAGAGAAAACACGGACAATAAGGGACAATTAGATTGAGATTTCCGGTTTGTTTGACATAAATTGGCGCTTACACCTCCTGGTCACTGAATAAATCACTATGGAAAATGAGAGAAGAAGCGTTGGGAATCATTACTATATTACATTGCCGCGCTCACATGATTTCATCGGAGACCATGGTTAAGCCTGAGGATTATTTCTGCAATCCCTGCTTTATTTTTGGATTAATATTGATTTAATAACTTTAATGTAGTCGGTGTTATATATTCTGTCTCCCAATTATTAAAGAGAATCTGTCATCTGTATACAGAACAAAGCACAGCGATGCGGACACGGGCAGATCGCTGATATGGAGAGAAAACACATGATATTTGTCTCTTTGTTTTCTTCCCATCCTTCTTTTGCCAAAGAAAAAAATATTAACAACTAATTAAAAACCGGATGTATTTGTGTGCATCTGTTGTATTTGTGGGCATCCATTTTGATCCATTTTCCATTGACTTCCAATAAAAAAAAGGGATCAATAATCAATCAAAGCGCATTTAATCTTTTTAGCGTACACAAAAACGCGGTCAGCAACGGATGCGTTTTGATCCTTTTTTTAAAAAATGATATTAAATAAATAGTAGGTGTAGGAGTACAGTATGAAGTAGTAGTAATAATACCAATACTATAATAGTAGTAGTAAAAGTTGTAATAATAATAATAACAACAACAACAACAGTAGTAGTAATAGTAGTAGTAGTAGTAGTAGTAGTAGTAGTAGTAGTAGTAGTAGTAGTGATAGTAATAGTAGTAGTAGTAATAATAATAATAATAACAACAACATTAGTAGTAGTGGTAGTAGTAATAATAATACAACAACAACAACAGTAGTAATAGTAGTAGTAATAATAATAATTAGGGATGAGCAAACCGAACCGTTACGAACCAGTTTCGTTACGAACTTTGAGAAAGTTCGTTAAGAATCTGGTAAAAATAACAACGGCGACACAAAATTGTACTTTTGTCACAGAATAGACCAGGATACAAGGGATTATTACTCCTATAATCCCTTGTATCCTGGTTTTCTGTGAATATCAAGATGTGTGACATCACCCCTGTTAGGGTGAGACCTTAAATTAGTCTGCTCAGATATACCTGGGTGCTGCCTAATCAAAATTGTAATGTGACAGCTGTCTGTGAGTATCAACCAAGACACATGAAAGCAACTTCAGTGTTGAAGCTTATCGAATTTATTAAGGGAAAATCAGTTCAGATCTTTACAATCAGGTTCAAAAAATAGGAGAACCCTGTTTAGCCGCAACAAAGTAAAAAAAAAAAGTCCCATCACTGTCCCAGAAACAAAAAAGTCCATAAAAAAGTCTCATAAGCTGTCCCATCGGCTGTCCCATCACTGCACAGTTGTGTAGAAAAATATTGGTGACTCATTGGGTATCTTGGTGTCCAGGACCGTGCACCCCAGTGCCGATGTCTGCTCCTTTAATTATGGCCAAGGGCAGCACATGTCTGTTATTGCCCATTGGGTCAACATTCCCCCAGAAGACCACCAAAAAATAAGCCCATTCTTGCCACTGTCACCTCCCCAGTGCTTTAGGGGCCAGTTCTGCACAAGTTCTGCCTTCACCAGCTTGCAACCATCCACCGCTTTGACTGCAGTCCAAACTGCCCCGGTGTCTTACCAACGATGTCAGGCCCGGCGCTCTCAGGCGGTCCTCCATTTTTTGAGCCTGGGTAAACGAAGCCACAGTGGGCAGGAGCTCCTCCGGACCATCAGGTAGGAAATATATGAATGGCTGACCCAAGGTCAACTAACGGTGGGAAGTGTTGTAGCCCACAAAGGGAGGAACCTTTTCTCTGCAGTGCAGCAGGGAGTCATACACTTTGTATGGCACATGTGATAAACCTCATAGTGCACAGGTTTCTTCGAACATGTCCTGCCAATTGTTGATCTCTTTTGAGGACGCAACTCTGAGCAGGCATCAACTACATCATCCCACTCATCCGTATTCTGGAAAGTGTGGTAACCAACATAATCAGCAAGGATTCCCAGGCCACCACTCCAAGGCTGACCATCCTCCTCCATGAATAGTCTGTTCGCAATCATACTGGCCTGGGTGCAATCAGGTTCTGCCTCCTCCTCCCTCTCAAATAGTCTGTTAGCAATCATACTGGGCTCGGTGCAATCAAGTGGTGCCGCCTCCTCCAATAGTCTCTTCTCAACCATACTGGGCTGGGTGCAATAAAGTGCTACTGCCTCCTCCTCCCCCTCCTCCACACTGGGTCCAATACAGTACTATTACTACTATTACTTCTGCTGGTTCCACTGTCAAATGGCTGTTTTCCACCCTACTGGGTCAAAGGAATTTTGTGTCCTATGTCCCATCACTATTTTTGCACTTTGATTTTTTTCCACTTTTTTCATTGTAATAGCAACTGCAACTAAACGAAACTATACCCTATCAGACTCCCACTATACCCTCAGACTCCCACTATTGTAGCTGCAATTATTCAGCCGTTATAACAAGGTTCGTTTTAGGTTCGGTTCCTATGAATCCAAACTTAATGAAAGTTTGCCGGATCGAGCCGAACCTAACTTTTCAAAAGTACGCTCATCCCTAATATAATAATAATAATAATAATAATAATAATAAAAACAGCAGCACTAGTAGTAGTAATAACAGTAGTAATAATAGCAGTAAAAGTAAGGGTGGTAGTAGTACAATATGTAGTAGTAGTAGTAGTAGTAGTAGCGGTAGTAGTACAATATGTAGTAGTAGTAGTAGTAGCAGTAGTAGTACAATATGTAGTAGTAGTAGTAGTGGTAGTAGTACAATATGTAGTAGTAATAATAGTAGTGGTAGTAGTAGCAGCAGCATTAGTAAGAGTAGTAGTAGTAGTAGTAGTAGTAGTAGTAGTAGAAGTAGTAGTAGTAATAGTAGTAGAAGTAGTAGTAGTAGTAATAGTAGTAGTAGTAATAGTAGTAGTAGTAGTAGTAGTAGTAGTGGTAGTAATAGTAGTAGTAGTAGTAGCAGCAGTAGTAGTAGTGGTAGTAGCAGCAGTAGTAGTAGTGGTAGTAGCAGTAGTAAGTGTAGTAGTAGTGTAGTACTGTAGTAATAGTGTAGTAGTGGTGAAGTAATAGTGTAGTAGTAATAGTAGTAGTAGTAGTGTAGTAATAGTATGCTCAGTAATGCTCAGCACTGCACAATGCTAAACTGAGCACCTTTTGGTTCTGGAGTGCTTGGGTCAAAGTGCAAGTCTCTTTTCTCATCCTGAATAGACGTGACCACCACATATGCTGAGTGCTTCCTCCCCCACCAGCTTCTTTTGTGTATATTTACTTATCACAGCATATTTTCATGAATAGTAACATTGTCCTACTCCTCCTCTCCTCCTTCTCTATGGGCTATTATTATAGTGCACAGTATAGGTTTTTCATCTCCGCATACATTTTCCTGCTTTTCGACAGCTTGGAGCTCAGCAAAGATTGGGGAAAGTACTATGCTAATGATGTTCTACATAATCTAAGTTGTAAGTGTTAATGCAAAAATGGGTTTTAATTATTTTCCATAAAAGCTGCATAATTAGTCTTTTTGTTCTAAGTGGTTAACATGAAAAGGGAAGTTTTGATAGCCGCAAGTAATTCCTGTGCTGCGCAGTCAAGCTTGACATTCACTACAGTTGTTCAGCAGTCAGTCTAGTGCGGGATGTCACCCAAATAAATGACATTTCATATTGTGTGAGCGGATGAATGCAATCAAATATTATTATGTATCAAATGTGAAGTCATATATACAGATGAAAAACATTCCTATAAAGATAGATAATAGATAGATAGATAGATAGATAGATAGATAGATAGATAGATAGATAGAAGATAGATAGGAGATAGATAGGAGATAGATAGATAGATAGATAGATAGATAGATAGATAGATAGATAGATAGGAGATAGATAGATAGGAGAAAGATAGGAGATAGATAGATAGATAGATAGATAGATAGGAGATAGATAGATAGATAGATAGAAGATAGATAGATAGATAGATAGATAGATAGATAGATAGATAGATAGGAGATAGATAAATAGATAGATAGATAGATAGGAGATAGATAGATAGATAGATAGATAGATAGAAAATAGGAGATAGATAGATAGATAGGAGATAGATAGATAGATAGATAGAAGATAGATAGGAGATAGATATATAGGAGATAGATAGATAGATAGATAGGAGATAGATAGATAGGAGATAGATAGATAGATAGATAGATAGATAGAAGATAGATAGATAGATAGATAGATAGGAGATAGATAAATAGATAGATAGATAGATAGATAGATAGAAGATAGATAGATAGATAGATAGATAGGAGATAGATAGATAGATAGGAGATAGATAGATAGGAGATAGATAGATAGATAGATAGATAGATAGATAGATAGATAGATAGATAGATAGGAGATAGATAGATAGATAGGAGATAGATAGATAGATAGATTAGATAGATAGGAGATAGATAGATAGATAGATAGATAGGAGATAGATAGATAGATAGATAGGAGATAGATAGATAGATAGATAGATAGGAGATAGATAGATAGATAGATAGATAGATAGGAGATAGATAGATAGATTAGATAGATAGGAGATAGATAGATAGGAGATAGATAGATAGATAGATAGATAGGAGATAGATAGATAGAAGATAGGAGATAGATAGATAGATAGATAGATAGATAGATAGATAGGAGATAGAGATAGATTTATTTAGGTCCCAAAGCTCGTAACAGAGTGAGGACCTGAGGGACTACGTATCAGGGTGGTTTGGTGCTCTCCCCACTAGGAGGCACCCTTGGCAATGGGCTTCCTTCTCTGGAGAGAGGAATATCTGGCTATTCCCGTGTTTTGAGACTCGTAACTGAGGCTCCACGGACCCCTTTTTAGCATATTCAAATTTTGTATGGGACAATCAATGGAGACTTGTAAATGAGTACTCCATTGGAATTTTTCACTGTTCTCCGAGTTCAGTGATTGTTGTGTTTTGTTGGTCTAGTTATCATTGCCCCAGTAGCCAGAATCCTGCTCCACACTGACGAGGGGCAAATACCCCGAAACTGCAGTCTGTGGATGGATGCCCAGCCTTGGTAACCCTTGTCTTATGTCGTTATACTCGCCACAGAGTTAAACTTTGACTTACAGGGGCCACCCTGGTGTTTCCCTATTTAGGTCCCAAATCTCGCAACAGAGGTAGGACCTGAGGGACTACGTATCAGGGTGGTTTGGTGCTCTCCCCACTAGGAGGCACCCCTTGGCAATGGGCTTCCTACTCTGGAGAGAGGGATATCTGGCTATTCCCGTGTTTTGAGACTCGTAACTGAGGCTCCACAAACCCCCTTTTTAGCATAGATAGACAGATAGATAAATTTGGGGGAATTCTAGATTAACACCTTCTACAGGTTTCTCAGACCATTGCTGATAAATTTTGGGCATGTGGTCAGGGTATTATCTTGCGGAAACGGCTGCTCTCAGGAATACATGGAGGACCTGTCCCCAAGCTTTCCCAGCAGAACATTTCCCAGAACATTATACCTATATTGCAACTTAGTGACATTTTTTCCTAAGTAAGCAGCTTTAATGCCACCAGACCACCTTCTTCCTTGGTCCTGTGGTCGAGTTCGAACATGCAAATGCCGGTTGTAGCTGTTCTTATGGTGGGCATCAGTTGACATGAGAAATCCCAGTGCTCTGTTGTTGTAAGCTGTGATACTGAGTGTCTTCTAACATTTGTCTTTCTTAGCAGTAACTTCTGCAGCAACTTGTGCTGTCGTATAGTAATTCTTCTTCGGGTCATACCACATGCATCAGTAAGCCTTGGGCACCCATGACCTTTTTGGTGGGTACTAAGGAACACCCGACAACACCTACAACTTCTACAACTACTTCTGAGATGTTCTGACCCAGTCTTATGGCCACCATTATTTGACTCTTCTCAGAGCGCCTCAGATCCCTACATTTGCCCATTTTTTCAGAATCGAAAGCGCCAGCTTCAAAATCCGTCCAATTACTAGCTGCCTAATACACTCTACCGGTGATAGAGTCATGTCAAGAGCTAATCAATTTTCAATTAATATATTTCAAAAATGAAAAGCAAAATTACATATCTGATGCCCCAGCAAGTAATGGGCGAGGGGTAGTATATTTAGGAATATTCATCTTCAGAACATGGCCGCCATCTTGAATGCTGCCATCTTGGATCAAGAGCAAGTTTTTTTCTAATGGGAGGGTTTGAGGCAATGAGATTTGTGATTCAAAAGTTATCACAACTTAATGTTGCTTTGTGTTCAGCTTCAGCTCTGTGTTCATCACCATGGACAACACCAAACATGTCAAATAGTTATGCATCACACAGAACGTCCCCGGCTGTTGTTACAACTTTCTTTTTCGAAAACTTTTGAACCACAAAAGATATTGCAAATCTGCAGCAATCTATTTCTGAGACACGTCTAGGTTTCTTTGATTTGCTACATGGCCACCTTCCCATTAGAAAAAAAACTTGCCATAGATATATTAGAGCCACTAAATATTCCATTTAATCTCTTAGCAATATTGTTTTATCTTATCTTTATCTTAAGCAATAAGTTTACCTTTGCAAGAGTTATTTTTTTTTTATTGCTCTAAAGCATCTAAAATAAAAATAAAGGAACTGTGTAGGAAGTCTTGAAAAATATTCTCTTGTTATTTCTATGGCGCCTGTAAGATCTATGAACCTGAACTCCCGGCATTTGATTACTGATGGCTGCAAAAAGTTAGATGCTGCCCCAAGGCTGCCTGGAAAACATGGATAGAGCCATAGGCCATAGGTTGTATGCATGTTTTCCAGGATTCCCTAGGGCTGCATCCAACTTCTTCAGCGACCAGTAATGAAACACAGAGAATTCTCTTCCTTTTCCTTTTAAAACTACTGATTGACATACACAGTAAGAATGGAATACACGCAGTATTTTTCCAGCAGTTTGAAAAAAGTTCCAGGTGTTTATTGCATAAGTGAATAAACAGCAGCAACGTGTCGACCCAATGTTTCGGTCATTATCAAAAATCTACCATTTAGGTCAAGATGTTGCTGCCATTTACTCAGTTATGCCATAAAAGCCTGACATTCTTTTCACATTGCTGGTTGCTATTGGATTCCACTCTTCATCAGAGTTAAAAAGCTGCCATTGTTTTATATTAATCACTTGATGGCAGCTCACTTTAAAGGGACTCTGTACCCACAATCTGTCCCCCCCAAACCACTTGTACCTTCGCATAGCTGCTTTAAATACAAGATCTGTCCTGGGGTCTGTTCAGCAGGTAATGCAATTATTGTCCTAAAAGAAAAACTTTTAAACTTGCAGCCCTGTGTCAAATTGGTGTGGCCTAGAGTGTCTATGCCCTAGGCTTCCACCGCCTCTCCATCCCTCCTCTTCACCATTAGGAACACCCCTGGGCAGCATTTCTCCTATTCTTCACTTGTCTGAACACTGCACAGGTGCCCTAATGATCCAACACACATGTAGTGTTCAAACAGGTGATGAATATGAGAAATCCCGCCTGGCGTTTTCCTTATGGTGAAGAGGGCAGGTAGGAGGGACGGAGAGGCGGTGCAAGCCTAGGGCACAGACACAGGGCTGCAAGTTTAAAAGTTGTTTTTTAGGACAATAACTGCATCACCAGCCGAACAGACCCCAGGACAGATCTTGGATTAAAAGCAGCTATCCGAAGGTACAAGCGGTTTGGGGGGGGGGGGGGACAGATTGTGGGTACAGAGTCTTTGTTAAGCTATCATACACATTAAAGGACAACTCCAGTGTTTTTTGTTTGTTTGTTTGTTTGCCCCCCCCCTCCAGCAAATAAAACACATTACAAAGTTATATATCTTTGTAATATGTTTTAATAAGCCTTCTGTCCCTCTTCCCTATCTCACCCCTCTGCCGGAAGTATCAAAACTCATTCTTATTTGTTCCCTGTCGACCACAGCCAGCTCCCCTCTGCTACATTATTAGAAGACTCAAAGCTTGGTCAGCTCCAATTGGCTTAATAAGCTTTCAGTCATCCAACATTTCCAGCCTAAGATGAAGAAGAAAAGAAGAATAGATTCCAGCAACGGGAGCTCTGGGAACCCCCAAATAGCGGGAAATTCAAACTAAGATGGACCCAGAAATAAGGGTGAGTATAGACCACTCTTGTCCTCAGTTTGAGTGTGGTATTAGAGATCAGTTACATTGAAGCTGATTGGAGCTGAATTTTATTACCACACAGCTTGAGGACAGGGGTGGCACTGTTTTTGCACTGTGCTAATCATGGATAATCCCTTTAAGGCCCCCATACTATTTAGAAAAAAGTCAGCCTAAGGCTATGTTCAGACACACCTATCCACCATCTGTGTTATGCTGCCGGAAGCCGAGAGGTTTTCGGAAAGTTCCTACAGCCGATACTGCTGTATCGACTGCAGGAACTTTTTTTTTTTTTTTTTTACTACTGAATTGCGGGCACTATTGGGCATGCCCACAATTGTCTGCCAAAGCAAGTCCATCCCGCTTTCCGGTGGGCACTGGTGCAGACCAGATCCCTGGTGCGGATCACGCCATCGCTGGTGATGGTCCAGTGGATCCACAACTCCAGTTGTTACAGTATGGGGACCTGACAAATCTTTTTGGACAGATGGTGCTGCGGAGAAAAAAGATCGGGCACGTTGGATTGCAACTGCCTGATCCCTCTGTTTTGGGAAAGATCAGCTGCCATGAGAGGAGTCAAATGTTCATGTGTTTGGAGAGATTAGGGGAGGTATAGGGGTAACTTTATAGTAAAGAATACCTTTCTATGCTTGGGTAAGAGCATAGGGAAGGGGGCATCATCCCCTACTTATACCTGTTCCTCTCCCTTTATAATTATTATCCCATTTAGGGAGTATATAGTGTTATGCAGTAGATACTGCCACTAGTTATGGCTTTGCTGCACTTCATTGCTCCTCTAATATACGGCCACACATAGGAAATGCAATGTTTCCAGAAATGACAAAATTATGTGCAGGAAATCTCGGAGGAAAAACAATCAAGTCTACGTGTTTGCTCCATCCACTGCCTGTTCACTATGAATGGCTTCTGATTGCAACATTATAAAGAGGAATAGGTGAAATCAGAGGAGAACAATGAAATTTTAGCACAGTACATCAACCTCAGTTATGTCTGATAACAATAAACAGGTAATTGAAAGATAAACATTTACTTTGCAATCATCAGGTAAATTGGTTTTATTTATTCCCTCCACCCGGTGATAATTACACAATCACACAACGCAATGTTGCAGTAAAAAAGATATTGGGCGTTTATTTCGGATCATGCTCGGGAACACAAAAATGTCTATTAAATGCACTGAGCTTGTATTCTTGTGTTATAGAGAGGTGGAATATCAGAAGCTCGATAAGCTATTAAGGGGAGATAAGCCTGATCTGTAGAACTTTCAATACACTGGGAAAATAAATGTGTAGATGGAGAAGCCACCAATCCAACAGTGGTGGTGAACGCAGCTAGTAATGTATCACTACTATGCCATTCACATAGTGCAGGAGAATACCAGGAGCATGGAGAGGTATAACACTTTATTTAACCACTAGCTGTCGACCTTGCATTGCTATTACATGTAGCTACTATACACAGCGATGCGCGGTCAGCAGCTGATGATTTTACTGTCAGACTATTTGAAATGAACCTCCAATGATCATTGTCATTGGCTGATTGTTGTCTCTATTATACAGAGCGATAATCGGCCAAATCAGCCTGATTGCTCTGTGTAATAGGGCCCTTGGTGTGCACATTATAGCTGTCCGGCTGTGACAATAGCAATAAGGACTGTTCTTTTTTTAATGTATCTCAAGTTGTAAAAATCTTTTCCACAAAGGAATAGAAATCTCTGTAGAGTCCCCTTACATGGTATATGTATTTTGTAAGAGATATAATAGGGCTTCCTTGTGACTTCCTGCCCCTTTATCTGAGCATTTTTTTCTAATTTAATAAGTACCGTTAAAGAGGTTTTCTGGGCAAAAAACTTTTCCTCTAGAAAAGAAATAGATCGAGCACGCGCATGGGGGGGGGGGATGTCCGACCTCCATACCCCCCTCACAATCTCCAAAGCGGCACCCAGCTTCTGTGTTGAGAATAGATAGAGCCACGAGTATGGCACCTATTCAGTTCTATGGAGGTGCCCAAGAGAGCCAAGTAAGCCAGAAGAGCCATGTACTCGGCTCTCTTCTTTGGTTTCATAGGAATGAATAGAGCCGTATGTCGTATGCTGCACCAGCAGCTCTATTTGTAACACAGAAGCCGGGGGCAGATATGGAGATTGCTGGGGTGTTCAGACGTTGGAGTCTCCGCAATCTCTTACTTGTCCCCTATCCTGTGGATACCCCTGTGAATACCCCTCTAATCCTGAAGAAGAACTGTCAGGAAACCAATAAAACTATGGGCAGATATCTAAGTCTGTATCTGACTCAGCTCACTGGGGGAAGGGAAATTCTGCAGAATTGGTAACAAGTATTTTTAGCCTTGACTATGATAGCAATATTAATTATTAATAAACAATTGCATGTTCAAATATAACTGCGCGAAAAGGGGACAATCTCCCTTTGTAGTCTAAGGCAGAAACTGCTGGCAATGAAGAATTTCATGATTTTTTTTCCCTTTTCATTTTGCTTCTCTGCTTAAAACAAAACGAAACCCTTTTTTATATATTTAATGATGATGTGCCGTTTCATGACCTACTCGTTTCTGTGTCCCAGCTTTCCCCCAGGCAACATATCCAATTTCACTGTATACTTCTCCCGCTGAGTTTAAAGTCACTATTTATTATTTAATCAAATTTCTCCATCCTGCTCACTGCAAGGATAAGAAAAGGTATTTACTGATATGATCCCGAACCGGGTTTTATCTTATAGGCACCCGGGCTCAGAACCCCCCATCCCATGTCTGTAAGTCTCTATGTCTATGTATATATAACATCATCCTTCATTCTACGGCTGCTTTCTTCTCTTCCTATCAGCTGAATGCAGGTCTGTGAAGAGCAATATTTCTAATTTCTTTTCCAATCCCATTTGCGGCTGACACTTTATCTATGAAAAGAAAAATAACTTTGTATGTCTGACATGTTACATACTAAAAAGCCTTTAAAGTGGCTTATCGGCTTGGATGCACAGGCATTTTATCACCGTTTCTTTGTTTTTCAATTATTTTATTGTTTTTATGCTTTTCTGAGTTATTTTCTTTGGTAAATTGGATGTTGTTTACTGATTCCGAAATGTTCTTCTGCCTGGGACGTTAAACGGAGCATAAAGATTGAATGCTGTAGATCAAAAAAAAAAAAACCTGCTGGGCTGCAAACACCCAGGTACTTGTATAAACTGAGCTGTGAAAGAAAAGCTATTTGACAAAATTTGGTTTCTGCGGTAATAAATGTAACAAAAAGAATTTTGCTTATATTTTCATAATAAAGATTCCTTAAAGGAGAAGTCCAGACAGAACCATTGTTTAGCTAGTGCTGGGGGAAATAAAAGAAATAACATGCTCTTACCTCCCCCGCTCCGGTGCTGGTGGCCGCATACTGCCGCTCCGGTCCCCAGGTCCCGGACGATTCCTTGTCTGAGCGGGAACCAGAGAAGCGGTATGCGCCAACCAGCGCTGGAGAGGGGGAGCAAAGAGCACATTATTTCTTTTATCCTCCCCCTCCCCAACACATGCTAAAAAAAAAAATGGATCTGGCCGGACTTCTCCTTTAAAGGGAGCCTGATGAATGTTTCATGCTGCCTGAACCATGGACTTCATGAAAAAGAAACAGATGTAAGAAACACAGTAACCTATAATTTATTCTGGCCCACTAAGAATGGGGTAAGATGGTGGGAGTGGAGTAACTAGTCATAGGGAGTGGTCTCCATCCACCGCTGTCGGCCTTGTGTAACATATCTTTCCCTATCACATGTCCATGTTACACAAGGCGGGGGGGGGGGGGGGGCAGAGAGTGGCGGCTGCAGACCACCCCATTGATTTGTTACCTCCTTCCGGTGGCTTCTACTCCTGTGATTTGTATGAAATGCTCCTGTGATTCAGAGTAAATCAGCTTATTATGTTACTATATCTTTTAGGATTGGCAGCATGAAGCCACTGTAAGCTTCCTTTAAATTAGAATGACATAATAAATTACATTTTTCATGATAAGAGATCTACAAATATAGAAAATACTCAGTCCTGAGCTGGAGAAAGATTCATTTGTATTATTAGTGGTGAATATCAAGTATTTTTTAACATAAGATCCTATAAGAAAAAAACTCATCTCAAAATTCTTTCACATGAAAAAAAAGAAAAAGAAAAAGATCTATACATTTATTTACTAACCTATATGGAAGACTGAAATAACACAAGTACACACACACACTTTGTATAGTAAAAGAAGAGCGAGGTTTTTTAGGCTTTGAAAGCATGTGGATATTAAATGATACATTATAAAGTTTATTGTATTTTTCTCTGGAATCATCTTGTATTTTTTTGCTGCAACCTTTAAGGAGACGTCTCACCTATTTATGTCAAACAAACATTTTCGGTACCTTTGTCATTAGATAAAATAATCAATTATACTATCACATTGACATTTAGTATTCAGACATTGAAAGGGAAAAAAGGAACAGAACCTGTGATTTTGACTAAATTAGTCATTGTAGGAAATTTGGACTGTGAAATTATTTTCTGAATATGAGATCAAATTAATCTCTAACCATTGGGGTTTTGAGCCCCGATTCCCAAGATTCAGGGGGCCCTAGCTGTTGGACCCCACATGATTATTTAGTTATCCCCCTATCCTGTGAATAGGGGATGGCATTGCAAGATAGAAAAACCTCTTTATCCTTTATCTTTTTTTTTTTTTCTTTAATTATTATTATTATTTTTTTTTTAATTTACATTGTTGCTGACTGCATGTTGATAAAAACATCTTAGCTTTATTGTCCGCCAGTAATATTATACAGACACTAAACATATATAGGGGTACTGCTTTTGTGCAATACAGACACAGAAACCTCTCATATGCAGCAATCACAATTTGACTGCAGCATTTAAGGGGCTAACATATCCGGCATAGAAGTCTCTTTGCTCCTGGTAGTTGGAGCAGAAGCCGGGCTGCCATGAGCTCCATGAAAAAGATGTATAAGTTATCATAAAGGAATTTATTCCGCCTGTAGGATGTATGTAACAGAACAATGAGTTGTCACACAAATTCTAATAAGTTCTACACAGACACGGTGCAGATTATATGGTTACAGCGTGGTAACAGCTCGAGATCAGCGAACCTCAAGCACGTTGGATCAACACAGTAGGTTAAATTTGATGGACTCTTGTCATTTTTCAAGCCTACTCACTAT